>NC_057862.1:698238824-698398824 GCF_019393635.1 Dromiciops gliroides
AGCAAGAAAGTCAAGAGCAAAACCCAGGGTCTGACTCCAAAGGTGGTATTCCTTCCAAACTGGAAATTACGAGAACATGTGCACAATAAAAGCCTACTATCTTGCTAATGGTGCTAATTTTCTAAAAGACCTCTTTCAGCTCAGTCTCTCAGAAACAAAAAAGCAATCAATCCCAAGTCCCCCCATCAGTGGAACTCTTAGCTGGCACCTCCCTCTTTTGGCCAATTTGACCTTAGTCCTCCAGAGCTCAGCCAAAGTGGTTCCTTGCTATTCCTCCAGTTCCCATCTCATTAGCCCTGAGACTACAATGCATCCTGTCTCCCAAAATGCCTTCAAAGCTCAGCTGGAGGATCACCTCCCACTTCCTCCAGGAAGCCTTACCAGATCCCCACCACTGCCTCCTCTACCCTCGCCCCCAGACAAAACAAATAAATAAGTGAAGGGCCTTTTACAGACATATACATAAATGTCTGTACTGTTGTATCCCACACATTGAGTAGTACAGCATACGGTGGATAAAGAGCCAATCTTGGGGGCGGCTAGGTGGCACAGTGGATAAAGCACCGGCCCTGGATTCAGGAGTACCTGGGTTCAAATCCGGCCTCAGACACTTGACACTTACTAGCTGTGTGACCCTGGGCAAGTCACTTAACCCCCACTGCCCCGCAAAAAAAAGCACACACACAAAAAAGAGCCAATCTCGGGGCAACTAGATAGTGCAGTGGATAGAGCTCCGGCCCTGGAATCAGAAGTACCTGAATTCAAATCTGGCCTCAGACACTTAACACTTACTAGCTTGTGTGACCCAGGGCAAGTCACTTAACCCCAATTGCCTCACTTTAAAAAAAAAAAAAGAGCCAATCTCCAAGCCAGGAAGTCTTGCCTCTGATAAAACCAAGTCACTCACCTCAGTTACCCAGGTTCTAATACTGTCAGAGGCAGAAAAGATGCCAACCTTCAAGGGTGGAGGGATTCCAAGGCCTAGTCCTCTCCCCAAGTACCCCCTAGAGACAGGGATGAATTCACTTGGGATCCTGCACCCCCAGGACATACCAGGGTCCTGGACAGAGGACTGATGAGGTCGATGGCTCCAAAGTCCCATCCAGATTTACAGTGTCTCAAAAGGGGAACCAAAATAAGGTACGTTGTTTTATAAAATCACAAAGTAGCCACTGGTAGTGCCACAGAGGAGCAGGCCTAGAGGCAAAAAGGCCTAAGTTCAAATCCACCCTCAGACATTTCTAGCTGGTGCACCTTGGACAGTCACAGAACCTGTCAGCCTTGGTTCCCTCCTCTACAACATGGGAAGAGCAGCTGACGCACAGGACTGCTTGAAAGCTCAAACGAGGTACCATATGCAAAGTGCTTAGCACACCGAAGTAGCTTAATAAATGCTTGTTCCCTTCCCTTCAACAGTCCTCATAATTAGGTTCCCTCACAGAAATGTGAAAGAAAAAGCCCTTTTAAATCTGACCTCTCAGGGTCAACATACAAAATGCCAGATGCAGAACCAGGCTAATTCTTGGATGTATGCTGCAACTCCTCAATATAAAGCCCTAAGCTTGCACAGAGGCCTGAGTACAGTGTAGAGGGTTCTCAGGTTTGCTTCAAGACCCCTCTATGTCACCCTTACAACTGCAAACAGCTTAACATTCAAAGAAATGCTTTGACTAAGCTCTGTACAAGTGCCCCCTGCCCACCCAATGCCTTGTTTGGAGTGATGCAGACAACCATTATCATCACCTAAACACCCTGTGATAAAAATATACCCTAACTGCTCATGACTAACCTGCTAAATTTGACAGACAATGTCTCCCAGAGACTCTTCAAAACCTTTCAGAATATTGCTGCCAAATCATGCTTGACATGAACCACTTGACAAGGAGCTTGCTAGACTCTTCAAAAAAGGCAAGCCAACATCTGAATTTTGAAGACCACCTACTAAAGTTCTGCCAAAAGAGAATGTGCTTTAAACAAGCTCTTTGTAAGAAAGCCTGATTAAACTTATTTACTGGCTCTCAAACTCATAAAGTACAAAAAGCAAAATGTAAGCTTGGAGAATACTAATCCTTGGCTATGGGAATTTACTCTGACATAACAGAAATTGAAAGTAGAGGTCTGAATGTCACCCTGCCCGAGTCAGAAGCCCAGCTCTGCCTCACTGTCCCCTTCCTGATTGCTACCCTGCAGACAGATCACTGCAAGCGCACAGTCAGGATTTCACCTCACAGCAATCAGTTCTAAGATGGGATTTTCAGCATCAACAATGGGGCACTGAATCTTATCAAGCCTCCCTTGAGGTGTCGACCCCAGAAACTATTGTAGTCTCGTCCCTCAAAACAAGCCAGTGCTGCCTGACCTCAGTAGTGACTGAACAGTTCCTTCCGAGTAGGTGCAATCCCAGAAAACCCAAGCTTCGGTTGTGCTGAAGTGAACAAAGGCAAACCCCACTAACTATAATGCTTGGCTAGAGTTACCCATGCTGTGGAATACTGGAGGAGAGGAAGCGAAGAAATATTCAGTGTCTACCACATGCCAGTCACTATTGCTCCCTGCAAATATTATTCCATTTGATCATAAAAAGGTAATAGGAAAAAGAAAGTGTTGAAGAGCTCAAGAGGACGTTAAGTCCTTTTCACAGCTGTGGTAACAGGAAAATGCCTAACCAAGCAAGGCACAGAGTTCCTAACAAGACAACAGACAATTTCAATTACATACAAGTGAAAGGCTTTTGTATGGCCAAGGAAGAGAGAATAAAACTGTTTGGATTAGGGAAGGGGGATGTGCATCAAGTATTATTGGCACAAATATTTAAGATCTATTTCCTAATACATGTCATCAAAGAATATGGAAGTTTTTCAAAAGAACTGCTAAGTACAAAGCCCCATTTAAAAATATGCTCCAAATCCTTAGGTACGAGAAAATCCAATTAAAACAACTGAAGATACCCAAGACTCCAGCTTCTGGGATAGGAACTCAGTGTTTAACAAAAACTGCTGGGAAAACAGGAGGACAGTATGGCAGAAATTAGGCATAGACCAACGTCTTAACACCTTGTACTAAAATAACGTCAAAATGGGTACACGATTTAGACATAAGAGGTGATACCATAGGTAAATTAGGAGAGAAAGGTATAGTCTACCTATCAGATCTTCAGAAAGGAAAACAGTTTATGACCAAACAAGAGATAGAGAATATTATAAAATGCAAAATGGATGATTTTGATTACATTAAATTAAAACATTTCTGTACAAACAGAAGCAATGCATCCAAAATTAGAAGGGAGGCAGAAAGTTGGGAAACAATTTTTGAGGCCAGTGCTTCTGATAAAGGCCTCATCTCTAAAATATATAGGGAACTAAATCAAATTTATAAGAACCCAAGTCATTCCCCAATTGAGAAATGGTCAAAGGATATGAACAGGCAGTTTTCTGATGAAGAAACCAAAGCTATCTATTCCCATATGAAAAAATGCTCTAAATCTCTAATGATTAGAGAGATGCAAATTAAAACAACTCTGAGGTACCACCTGACACCTATCAGATTGGCTAAAATGACAAAAAAGAAAGATAATAAATGTTGGAGAGGCTGTGGGAAAATTGGAACACCAATGCATTGTTGGTGTAGCTGTGAACTGATCCAACGATTCTGGAGAGCAATTTGGAATTATGCCCAAAGGGCGATAAAGCTGTGCATACCCTTTGACCCAGCAATTCCACTTTTAGGTCTTTTGCCCAAAGAAATCATGGAAGGGGGAAAGGGACCCACATGTACAAAAATATTTATAGCTGCTCTTTACGTGGTAGCAAGGAATTGGAAGTTGAGGGGGTGCCCATCAATTGGGGAATGGCTGGACAAGCTGTGGTATATGAATACAATGGAATACTATTGTGCTGTAAGAAATGATGAGCAGGAAGAGTTCAGAGAAACCTGGAGGGTCTTACGTGAGCTGATGATGAGTGAGATGAGCAGAACCAGAAGAACATTGTACACAGTATCATCAACATTGAGTGTCGATCTACTGTGATGGACTATATTCTTCTCACCAATGCAATGGTACAGAAGAGTTCCAGGGAACTCATGATAGAAGAGGATCTCCAAATCCAAGAAAAAAAAAAAAAGAACTGCAGAGTATAGATGCTGATTGAACCATATTATTTCTTTTGTTTTGGGTGCTGTTGTTTTTTTTTCCTATTTTGAGGTTTTGCATCACTGCTCTGATTTTTTCTCTTGTAACAGGATTAATGCAGAAATAGGATTAATGTTATTATGTGTATATATATGTGTGTGTATATATCTATATCTATATGTATATGTATAGAGATATATAGATATAACCTATATCAGATTACCTGCTGTCTAGGGGAGGGGGGAGGGAGGGAGAAAAATCTGAAATTGTAAAGCTTGTATAAACAAAAGTTGAGAACTATCTTTACATGTAACGGAAAAAATAAAATACCTTATACATTAAAAAATAAATAAATAAATAAATAAATAAATAAAATAAAATAAAATAAAAAAATAATAATAAAAAAAAGAATGATGAGCAGGAGGAGTTCAGAGAAACCTGGAGGGTCTTGTGTGGGCTGATGAAGAGTGAGATGAGCAGAACCAGAAGAACATGGTACACAGTATCATCAACATTGAGTGTTGATCTACTGTGATGGACTATATTCTTCTCACCAATGCAATGGTACAGAAGAGTTCCAGGGAACTCATGATGGAAGAGGATCTCCAAATCCAAGAAAAAAAAAAAAGAACTGTGGAGTGGAGTAGATGCTGAATGAACCATACTATTTCTTTTGTTTTTGGTGCTGATGTTTTTCTATTTTGAGGTTTTTCGTCATTGCTCTGATTTTTCTCTTATAACATGACTAATGCAGAAATATGTTTAATGTTATTGTGTGTGTGTGTGTGTGTGTGTGTGTGTGTGTGTATAAACACCTATATCAGATTACCTGCTGTCTAGGGGAGGGAGGAGGGAAGGGAGAAAAATCTGAAATTGGAAAGCTTGTATAAGCAAAACTTGAGAACTATCTTTACATGTAATGGGAAAAAAAATAAAATACTTTATTAATTAAAAAAAAACAACTGAAGATTTGCCTCATATCCTGCAAACTGACTGAGAAGACAATAATTACAAATTGTCACCATCGGAGGGGACCACTATGAAACGATCGATACCACAATACTGACATAAGCACTGTGTGACAACAAAAAAACCCCTGGAAACCAGGTGGGTGTCCATCCATTTAAAAATTGCTAAAAACCAAAAAAAACACACACTTCAGTAGAGAACTGTAATATTATGATGCCGTAAGAAATTACAAATACAGAGAAATAGGAGACCACATATGAGCACTGTGAAATAAACAAAGAACCAAAGGAACAAGATACTTCAATTACCAAAAATGAACATGAAAAATCCCTAAGAGGAAGCTAACTGGCAAGCCAATGATGATCCCAGAAAAGAGGTGAGGAAACAAGCCTGTGGAACGGGAGGGAGGTGGAGGGCAGGTACCCCTTGTTACCTCCCTCACAGCCAGAGTGGCTGGCTCATAGGACCCTGTTAAGACCTTCCAGCATTGCCCTGGCACAGCTGCTGCTCAGACCCGAAGGCCCCGCCCACCTCAAGTCCCTGATCTCCTTCCAGGCTCAGCTCCAGTGCCACAGGAATCGGGCACAGGGTGTAAGCAGTGGCCTCCCACTGCTGGGGCTCCCCACCACAAAAGAAACCACTTGGCATGACTTGTGTTTTTTCTTACACCCGTTTTGGCAGTCCCCTCTCCCCACTTACTCACAAAGGTCAGTTCCTTGAGGGCAGGGGCAGGGGCATGTTTTTTCTTTTGTATCCTTTGTGCCTAACCGAGTGCAATACAACGAAATAACCCTTTATCAAAGCTTCTCCTCACCAGGCACTGGAGATACAAATGGTCTGGCCAGTCTCAAGAAGCTCCCCATCTGAAGGAGGAACTTGATGCACAAGAGATGGGAAAAGCTGTCAGGGGAGGGGGGGAGGAATAGAGTGGAGCTGAACTGAGGAGCGCAGTTGGGGGGGAAAGGAAGAGTAGGCAGGGCTGATGAGGCCTCTTTAAAGGAAGCTTCTGGGGGCAGCTGGTGGCGCAGTGGATAGAGCACAGGCCCTGGAGTCAGGAGGACCTGAGTTCAAATCCGGCCTCAGACACTTAACACTTACTAGCTGTGTGACCCTGGGCAAGTCACTGAAACTCTACTGCAGTCTCCTCATCTGCTAAATGGCTTGTTATGAGGATGGAGTGAGGTAATATTTGTAAAATATCAGCACATTGCATGGTACATTAGTAAGCACTGTGACCCCTTTGTGACCGCTTTGGGTCTGGGGTTTTCCTGGCAAAGATGCTGGACTGCTTGGCCAGATGAGGAAACTGAGGCAAGCAGGAGGAGTATCTGGAGCCAGATATGAACTTGGGGTGCTGGTCTTCCTGACTCCAGGCTGGGCACTCTCCCCACTGTACCACTTAGAACCCTCTCCAGATGTCAGCTACATTACTGTCAGCCCTTACCTAAACCAAGGCCACAGCCTCCCTGCCCCAGTCTCTTCCCAAAGCTTTGGAAGCTGCCAGGGTGATTTTCCAATTGCACGGCTACCTCAGTGGAACCTCAGTGACCTTTATCCTTCAACATCAAATAGATAAGTTCTCCCCTCGGCATGGAAAGCTGTCCAGAATGTGCTCCTTTCTTCCTTCCCAGGCCTCTGCAGCAGCTGTCCGCCATGTGTGGAATGTCTGTGGGCCTCCTTCAAAGTCTCCCTCTGGAGCCCACCTCCTACAGGCCTTTCCAAACCTCACGCTGACACCCTCCATTTCAAATGGGCACTCTTGGGGGAAGGGCAGGTTTTTTTGCCTTTCTCGGCACCCTCAGGGCATACCCTAAAGAGCCTGGACAAACGGAGAATGTGCATCATGTTTTGTTTTGTTTTGTTTTACTAAAATGTAAGCTGCATGAATGAATATGTATCTGCGAGCCCTAAAATATATTTCAGTGCCCGAGGAAAAAAAAAGGTCAAATGCAGTTCACAAGGAAGCAGGGAATAACAGAACAGAAAAGTAGCCACATTTTGACAGGCCAGCAACATGAAAATCTTGCAGGTTTTAGGTAAAAGCCAGAGATCATGGTCTACTTAGAGGCTACCCTCTTTCCCCTAGAGCATGGTGCCCAGCACAATGCCCTCCCACAAACATACAGACCCTAGGCAAATCACTTGACCCTGTCTGCCTCAATTCTTCATGATGAGGTTAAGCTGCCTCAAAGGGCTTTGCAAACCTTAAAGCTCTGCAGAAATACATTAATATTTGTCAAGGTGTGATCTGGAAAGGTATACAGAAAATATTCAGATCTAAAAGGATCTTTCAACGTATACTGTAACAGGGGCAGTAATCAAGTGTAAATAGGAGCACTGTGGTGCAAAGGAGAGGCGGCTGGGGAGACTTAAAGAACTATGAATAAGTTGCAGAGCCAGGTGGTCTGGCTACCACCCCCAAGCTAAAATAAAGCACCCAATGGCTGGCGTAAAAAAAAAAGGGGGGGGGCATTCAAGCGGTTCCTGAAGGCAGAGAAGCGAGGCATCTGAAGTAAAGCCAGGATTGTCCCCTTTGGTTGGCCGGCTCACTGGAGAGCACAACTGAAAAAGCGCTCAAATGATCTACACCAGACTACACCAGCACTCAGACAAGCGGAAAAGTCAATAAGCCCTTTGCTTTCCAACACAGAAGAGAAGAAAAGCATTCGGAGAATTCCATCCTATACTGACTCCGGGTAAGGAGCAGCCCCAGGGGGCTGGCCTGTATTGGAAATGGAACAGTTACCCCAAGATGAAATTTCTCACAGGAAAAATCCCCCAACACGTGCGTTTTTGTTTCATGTTACAAGCCAAGTGGGCTGAGCTTTTTGGTCCTGTTCATGTTTCTGGCCAAGGAGAAAAATAAAAAAGGTTGAGCAAGATTTGCACAGGGATTAGAGCTTCCTCCTGGTACCTTACACAACAAATGAGGATGGATCCCTACAAAAACAGAAACACTGCTGAGAAAGGAGGCAGTGTGACAGACGAGTGAGACTATAAACATCAAGATTACTCCACCACCACTGATCCCACAGCCAACAGGAAGAGGGATCATCGAGGAAGCACATCGAGGAAGCACTCGGCGCCGAGCCCCAGCAGTCCAGAACTCTTCCCACCAACAGCCCTCCGTAGGGCAGCTGGAAGGGGCTGCACAGATGCCGACTGTAGGGGATTTGCACGAGCTTTGTAAGTAAGGAACTGCCATGAATTCTCTTCCCAACTCTTGGCCCAAACCACAGTCGTTTAAAAGCAGTTGTGCCCTGAGGGTCACTGTCCTTCGAAGACGTTAGTTATTACTATTACGAATACGTTTTGCTCAGGCGCAGGGGGCACGAGTCTAGAGCCTGTGAACAGCACATTCAGAGCCCGAGTAGAACTTCTTTTGGACTCAGCTTCCCCATTTCCCCCACGATCCCTTAAGTCAGTCCCCTTCCACACCTCAGGTCACAACCCGCATCTAGTGCCAGGCATCCCACCCATCGATGCAGAAGCTCCACCCAGGGAGGCCAACTCCTGCTCCCAGAGCGGCTACAATCTTGCCACAGTGTCTCGGGAAAGCTTCCACAGTCCTACCAAGGCCCGGCGGAAGAGGCGAGAAAGGTAGGGGCTCAGCCCGGGGCTGCCCAGCCCGGAACCGGCCCAAGGGGGGCCGCGAGGCTCCGGCTCCATCACTGTGCACCCCGCCTTCCCTCCCGGCCCAGGGACCCCAGGGCCCCGAGATCCGCCCGCGGGGGGCCCCGTCAAGCTCCGTGTTCTGCCCAGGGCCCCCACGCAGGCCCCCGGGTCCCAGCACGGCCCTGGCCGCCGCCCACCCCCCCCCCACCCCCGACAGGCCGAGACAAAGCGGGAAGCCGGGCAGCAGGAGCTCCTACATAAGCCCATGCCTCACGGCCCCGGGCAGGGACCCCCGACCCTGCCCCTCTCCATTACAGCCCTGTCCTGTCCCAGCGAAACCGGCTCTCTGGGGCCAGGGCCGGGCCACGTGCTGGCCCAAGGGGGGCTGCTGGAACCCGGGCCGGGCCCACCGAAACGAGCGCGCCCCGCTGATAGTCGGGGAAACTGAGGCCCGCGGGGGGGCCGGCCTGTCCAAGGTCAGCGGGCCCGGGCCGCCTCCCCCGCCCAGGATCTCGGCCAAACCTGTGCCCGGCGAGTTCACCTGACCACTGCGCACCTGGCCCGGCCTCAGTTTCCCCATCACGTAACAAAAACAAGGGGCTGGGCCGCAGGAAGGGCGGCCGCGGCCTCGGTTTCCCAGTCCGTACAATGGGGCCGCGCCCCCTCCCCTCCTCCCTCCCTTCGGCCCCCCGCCGCGCGGCGGGCCCCCAACAGCGCATGCGCGACGGACAATCCGCGCCCCCCCCAACAGGCCCCCGAGGGGGGAAGGGCGCCACGCCGGGCGCCACGCGCGTGGGGAGGGGAGGGGCAGCCGCGCGTGGGGAGACCGGCCCCCTAGCCACGCGCGGGGGCACTTACGGGGCGGCCTCCGAGGCCCGGGGACACCGACCGACCGTTGGGCCCGCGGCTGCTCCTGGTCGTCGGGCGGCGGCGGCGTCTCCTCGGCGTCCTTCGGCCTCCGCCTCCTCCTCCGCCTCCTCCTCCGGCTCGTGCCCGTGCCCGTCCCCGTGTCCGCCGCCTCCGCCGCCCCCGAAGCGCCGGGGCCCGACCGTGAGAGACACACAGGGCGCACTCACAACAACATGGCCGCCGCCGCCGCCGCCGCCGCCGCCGCCCCCCGGCCGCGCGCCCGACGCCGAGGACGCCGACGCGCGCGCCGCCGACGCCGATGCGCGGGGCACCCTGGGAGGGCCTGGGGCCCAGAGCCCCTGGGAGCGCGCGCACTCTCGCTCGGGCGCCTGGCGGGCAGGGTGCGCGCACGCAAGCACGCACGTCTTCTCCCCACTCCCCCCCCCCCGGGAGGCGGAGAGCGCGTCCGGCGCGCGGGCTCCCTCCTCTGCCCCTCCCATTGGCTGGAGACGGTGGCGCCTGCGCACGCGTCCCGCGGGAACTACCCGGGCCGGGAGAGGAGGGGGGAGCAGGGGAATAGGAGAGGAGAGGAAGGGAGCGGGGGAGGAAAAAGAAGCGAGGAACCTGAGCGAGGCCAGCTTGCGGGGAGGGGCCACTTCCGAATCGCCCCTCCCCCACTTCCTGCCGAGCCCCTCATTGTTCTGGTCTTGCGTGGGCCGGCCTTCCGCAACATCCCCCCCACCCGCGCGCGCGCTCCGTGACCGTGATCTTAACCGTGACAGGGTGGGGGTGGAGGGACGGCACGGAGTCGGGGCGCCGGCGCCGCCTCCGGGAAGCCCTCCCTGAATGCCCCCCGGCCCACCTCCTGTGTAAAATAAGGGTGGCTGCGTGGGAGGAGAGTGCGGGGCCAGGGGTCGGAAAGACCCGAGCTGCGGGAGCCCGGGCCAGCCCCCGCTGCCTGCCTCAGTTTCTCCATCGCGTGGTCGTGAGAGTCCAGGGAAAGGACACTGGCCCCGAGCAGCAGGCGCCCTCTCCTCGCTCTGCTCTGGGGAGGGGGCGGCTTCCTTCCCGGCCCTTGGGGGCCGAACCCGGGATTCGAACCGGGAGTCGAATCGCCCCGCATTCTAGATTGGGGGGGACTACACTGTCAGCACTCTCTGGACCCGTCACTTGAACGCTTGGGACACCGAGATCCCGAGCTGGGCTCCCGACTTCTGGCCACCCCGCTTCTCCTAGGAGGGACCTACTGTGTGCCCGGTCCCGTTCGGAGCACTGAAAGTATTGGCTCGTTTGATCTTCACACCCACCCTGGGAGGCCAGTGCTGTTGTTACCCCCATTGACAGAGAGGAAACTGAGGCACTCGGAAGTGACTTGCCCAGGGTCACACAGATAGTCCAAGGGCTGGGGCCGGGTTTGAACTGAGGTCGAACTCAGGTTTTCCAGACTCCAGGTTCCCCGCTGGATCTGGGCACTACGTCCTGCTTAGTTGAGGTGGTGGGTGCAAGGCCCCCCTTCCCTTTTTATAAAATATTACAGCACAATATTAGCACAGTGTCCTTGCCCAGAGTGCCCCAGTATCTCAAACTTTGGTGCTGTTCGGCTGTGTCTGACTCTTTGGGACCAACGGTACGGGGTTTTCTTGGCAAAGATAATGGAGTGGCTTGCCATTCCCTTACCTGTTCTTCAAAATCCCAAGGAAATGTCCTTCATCTCATTGTTTTCAAAGCCCTCATCAAGGAAGGGATTTCCCTGAAAACAATTGAACTTGCTTCTTGGTGCTAACCGCGAAGAAGAACGGGAATATTGTTTAATTCAGTTGAGAAAGTATCTCCTTGGGTCGTCCAACTGATGAGAGTGAAAAGGAGTTCTTAGAAAGTGTCCATCTATGAACCAAAGGAAATCCGACTAAACTGAAGGAGGAGAAGCTTTGGTTCAGCTGGACTTGACCGTGGTTTTCCTAGAGAAGGTCATCTCCAAGGGTGTACCTAAAAGTGACCTTGGTGTGCCAGCTTTCTATCATCGTAGAATTTGGCCTTTTGTTCCTGAATGCTAAGAAAATGTTGGTGGAGACTACGGCTTCTCCATGAATAGTGACAATTCTCAGCGGAGGTGCTTGGGTTTATTCCAGTCTGTATCGACGTATAGGTGACAGATTTGGGCCAGACAGCCTGGGTACTGAGGGCTTCTTCCACATGGCGCAGGAATCCAATAAGGTAGAGCTTGACTGTGGCTTCTGGTGCCGTGGCTGACATTCAACCGTATATATGAATGTCCCGTAGGAGATCCCTGTGCAGGGGCACTTTCCCAATGAGTGTGTGTATGGATTTGTGACATGGTAAACAAAATTTAGGAGGGAAATGTTCTGTTGTTATTTGCTGGGCTGTGCATTCAGTGCCCTGTTGTGTGTCATCTGCCTGACTAGGGAAAGTAAACTCGTTATTTGTGGTTTGGGGGCCATGATTGGAAGGACTTCAGTGGCCTTTCTTGTCATTAGCTGTTGGCTGTGATCTCCCAACTTGAGACACTTACCTGTGGGTGGACTTCTACCTTTCAAAACAGTATAAAGGTTGGGCTTGGAAGAGTCCCCCTCATTTCAACCAGACTTGCATTGAATTAAAGGGAGCGAACACAGTCCTTCCATCCATCCTTCATCCATCCATTGATACAGAAGTACCTTGTGCCATCTCCAGCTGTCCTGATGTCTATCTTGCCACTGACCCCAGATAGCCCTGGAGGAGAGAGTGAGGTTGTGGACTTTGCATGGTCCTTTCTCCTGAGGACCACTCCTTGGACCCGAATAACTCTGGGTCTCGATGATTGGCCATGACTAGGTCCCGGCCTAGGCTTCATTTGGCCCTTGTTTGGCCTCTTGATGGCTCAGAGTGGACATAAATAGCGATTGTTTCTATTTTGGCCAGAAACCCTGAGTATCTCCCCCCACCTCATGCCTTCATTCATTCATTCGTTCATTCAAATTATTTAACTCTTTTCTCTTCCTCGATGAAAAAAGCCTTTCTTTGCCTCATTTCTTACCTAACCTTAATCACTGAGGGGGCATTGCCTCGGGCACACTGTGACCTGTGAAATGCCTTAGCTTCAAAGGCCAAGATCTCCTGGCATCCCTGGTCATGTCCAGTCATCCTGATGGATCTCTTGCCACTGGACCCAGATGGCTCTGGAGGAGAGAGGCTGGTGACCCTGCCCAGCCCTCCTTGCTTAAATCCAATTCCTTGCAAGTCATGAGGTCCCCTCCCCAAGAGTATGGTCTTCTTCCAGAAGTAGGCCAGATTGATTGAGTGAGAAAGCTTATGGAAAGCAGTTTGTATAACCTTTATGGAGCCTACTGGGGCAAGTAGACATAGAGTCAAGATAACCTGAGGTCAGGTGTGACCTCAGACACTAGCCAGGTGACCTCAGTTTCCTCATCCATAGAATGGGGATAACAGTACCTTCCTCCCAGAGTTGTGAGGCATTCATGAGAAAGGTATGACCTGAGATGGATTGCACCCTTCTCATGGATGCCAGTGCTTGGATTCCGTGGAGAAGACAGGCACAGGGCCAAGAAGAAGAAACCTCGTGGGTCTGGAAGGGCTCAGAGGGGCTGAGCAGTGGCCTTGCCCTCCAGGGCTCCTGATCCAGCAGAGAGCAGTTTGGGCTGTCACCCTTTAGGGCACAGGGGCAAGTCTCCCCGCTCACTCTCCACACAGAGCCTGCCCACTTCAACCACCCTTGGATTAGTCTCGCACCTGCACCCCCGGGCCTGGAGGGAACTAAGAGAGGGCCCAGAATGAGGGTAGGCAAAGTGAGGACTCATACAGAGGCAGCATTGCCCACCTGGCCATCCCTACCTGAAGGCCAAGTAGGCTCCATTTCACTCCTTCCCCAGGGCTCTCTGGTGCTCTTTAAGGGAGTGTGGCTTCTCTGTCATTGGCTCCAGCCAATTGCCCTTGTGTCCTCTACCCCATATCAGCCATTCTGCTCTTCCTAAACTCCTGGAAAAGGCCATCTCCAATAACTGCTCACTCTTTTTAACCCCTTGTAGTCCAGCTTCCTGCCTCATTATTTCCCCAACCCTGCCCTCTCCCAAGTGACCAGAGCCAGTGGCCTTTTCTCAGTTCTCTTCCCCTTTGACCTCTCTGCAGCCTGGGACACTTGATCCCCCTCTTCCTTGACACTCCCTTTTCTCTAGGTTTCGGGGACACCCTCTCTCCTCCGGGTTCTCCTACCTGGATCTGACTGCTCCTTGCTGAATCCCCCTCCAGATCCCACCTTCTAAGCACAGGTGTCTCCTAGGGTGCCTGCTTCTCTCCTTCTCTAGACTACTTCACTGGACAATCTCATTCACTGCCATTGAGGTCGTTACCATTTCCCTGCTGATGATTTTCACATCTCTCTTTCCTGCCCCAAACTCTCTGCCAGCCTCCAGTCTCTCCTGGCCCTGCAGACGTCTGAAATTCAACGTGTCCAGGAGTGACCTCATTATCCAACCCCCCCCACCCCCCTCCTTCCATATTACAGTAGAGTGCAACACCACCTTCCCATTCTCCCAGGCCACATCCTATCTGTCCCCAAGGCTGCTCCTGTGTACCTTTGCTACAGCCTTCTCCAGCATAAGCGTTAAGTGGCTACTATGTGGTAGGCACTGTGCTAAGCTCTGGGAACACAAAGAGGGCCATGCCTGCCCTCAGGAAGCTTGCACTCTAAGACACACATCCATGCCCTATACAGGGCAAGTTGTTGTTGTTTGCCCTTTGTTCCAAAGAGGACCATGACATCCGGAGGTGATGTCATGACTTTCACTGAAGGGGATTTAAGTGAGGGAGGGCTGTGCAAGGTCACCAGCCTCACACTCTCCTCCAGAGCCATCTGGGTCCAGTGGCAAGATATAGATCAGAACAACTGGAGATGTCCCTGGATAAACAATCTGGCATTGGGTTAAGTGACTTGCCCAGGGTCACACCACTAGTAACTGTCTGAAGTCACATTTGAACTCAGGTCCTCCTGATTCCAGCCAGGGCCAGTGCTCTACCCACTGTGCCATCTAGCTGCCCACAGGATAAATAGGAGATAATTAACAGAGGGAAGGGCAGCTAGGTGGTGTAGGGAATAGAGGGTAAGGCCTGAAGTCAGGAAGATGAGTCTTCTGAGTTCAAAAGAGTTCAGACTCTTACTGGCTGTGTGGCCCTCGGTAAGTCACATAACTTTGCCTCAGTTTCCTCATCTGTAAAATGAACCGGAGAAGGAAATAGCAAAACACACCAGCATCTCTGCCAAGAAGACCCGAAAATGGGGTCATGGGAAGCTGGACACACCTGAAAAGTTACTCAACAATAAAACAGGGGAAAGGTGCTTCAATGGCACTGCCTAGAGAAGGCTTCCGGTACAAAATGCGGCTTTGCTTGGGACTCCGACCAGGGGATCAGGAGTCAGAACTGGGGGGAAGAGCATTCCAGGGAAAACGCCAGAGCAAGTGGGAGGTGGGGGTGGGGAGAGACAGGGTCGGGGAGGGAGAGGGAGGGGGAAGTGAGAGAGGGAGAGAGGGGAGGGGAGGGATGGGGGGGGGGAGAGAGAGGGGGAGAGAGAGGGAGAGAGGGGAGGGGAGGGACGGGGGGGGGAGAGGGAGAGAGGCAGAGAGGGGGAGAGAGAGGGAGAGAGGGGAGGGGAGGGACAGGGAGGGGGGAGAGAGGGAGGGAGGCAGGGGGAGAGAGGGAGAGAGGGGAGGGACGGGGGGGGGGAGGGAGAGAGGCAGAGAGGGGGAGAGAGAGGGAGGGGGAGAGAGGGAGAGAGGGGAGGGGAGGGACGGGGGGGGGGGAGAGGGAGAGAGGCAGAGAGGGGGAGAGAGAGGGAGAGAAGGGGGAGGGAGAGAGGGGAGGGGAGGGACAGGGAGGGGGGAGAGAGGGAGGGAGGCAGAGAGGGGGAGAGAGGGAGAGAGGGGAGGGGAGGGACGGGGGGGGGGGGGGAGGGAGAGAGGCAGAGAGGGGGAGAGAGAGGGAGGGGGAGAGAGGAAGAGAGAAGAGAGAGAAGGGGAGGGAGGGGGAGAGATGGGGGAGGGAGAGACAGGGAGGGAGGCAGGGAAGGGGAGAGAACGGAAGGAGAGGGGGGAGGGGGGAGAAAGTGAGGGGGGGGACAGTGAGAAAGAGAGGCAGGGAGGGGGAGGGGGGAGGGAGAGGAGAGAGAGAGGGAGAGAGAAGTGAGAGAAGGGGTGGGAGAGGGGAGGCGGAGCGGGGAAGAGAGGGAGAGAGAACACGCACACCTCACCCGCTGAGGTCTGGTAGGGGCAGCGGGCAGGGGACCATTGTCTCCGTGTTCCTGGAAGGTCTGCCCGTCTCAGCACTAAGCCATAGTGGCACAGTTTTTGGAAGTTCCCATACACTGGGAGCTTGTATAAAGATGTAAGAAGGGGGACGCAATGATTATCCCCAATCCATTCAAAGAGAATGCTTCTTAATCCAGTCAATCAGAACTAAGTGAACAGGACCTGAAGACCTTCTTGAATCTGACATTTCAATTAGCCGAGACAGGACGTCTCTGCCTTCAAACACACTGAAGGGGGTTGGCATCATCCATGCTCTGCCTCATCTCTGCCTCATCTCTGCCTCCTGATTTCCCTGGCTTCCTTAAAGTCCCAGCTAAAACTCCATCTTCTTCAAACAGCCCTCCCTCGTTAGTTATCTCCAATTTATCCTGTGCATATCTCGTTAGTACATAATTGCTTATGTCTCCTCCATTATAAAGGACCTGAACTTTTCAGGGGCAGGAACTGTCTGTCTTTTGCCTTTTATTGCATCGAGTGTTTAGGACTGTGCCTGACACATAGTAGGCGCTTAATAAATGCTTTTGTGGACTGACTGAGAAAAAAAACTCAAAAGGCGCAGGACGTGGAAAACACGAAATAACGTCACCAAAAATGAAATTGAGTCGATTTCAACAGACGGGAAGTGGCTCGGTGCTGATCCGGGAGTCGTGCCTAAGTCAGGTGTCTGCGCTCAGTCAGAGCTGCGACTCGTTAGGGAAAAGATCCGAAACCGTCCAAAGCCAGAAGAAAAAGGAGACTTAGAGATGGCTCCGCAGAAGCACCTCTCTCCTGACCTGGGCAAGATCACAGGAGAGAGAGACTGGCAGGAAGGAGAGGACCCACGGGCCCTCGGGGACCATTTCATAGAGATCTTTCCACCGTGAAAACCCATTGCTATAATCCAACTTAAGGAGCTGCCTTAGTCATCACTAACTTGACAAAGCGAAACATGTCAGCCAAAGGCAACACCGACTCCACATTCCTTGGTAACATCTTGTGGAGCTCAGAAACAAAGTCCCAGGGACAACAATACATTTGTAGCATGTGTTTGTGGGGGCAACAGAAGGAAGGAAACAGCCCCCAAGTGCCTACTGTGTGCCAGGAACTAGCTAAGCACTTTACAAATAGGATTTGATCCCAAAAGATAGGTGCTGTCATCTATTTTTAAGGTTGGTTTATTGGTTGGTTTGTTTATTTAAGCGATGAACATTTTTATAGTTTGGGGTTCCAATTTTTATCCGCCCCTTCCCTCCCTCCTCTCTCCTCTCAGAGGGGGCAAGCAATCAGATTTGGGTTATACCTGTATGATTATGTAAACCATTACCATATTAGTCATTTTATACAAGAAAACATGAATAAAAGGGAAAAAAATTTTAAAGTGAGAAGAAATAGCACACTTTAGTCTGTGTTCCATCAAGTTCAGTTCTTTCTTTGGAGGTGGATAGTATGCTTCATCAACAGTCCTTTGGGATTGTCTTGGATCATTGTATTGCTGACAATAGTTGTCATTCACAGTTCTTCAGCAAACAATATTGCTGTCTCTGTGCACAATGTCCTGGTTCTTCTCTCTTCACTATCCATCAGTTCATGTCTTTCCAGCCTTTCTGAAATGGTCCTGCTTGCCATTTCTTGTACCACAATAATATTCCATCACCATCATATACCACAGCTTGTTCAGCCATTCCCCAATTAAAAGGCATTTCTTTACCTATTTTTTATTTTATTTTTTTTTTGCGGGGCAAAATGATGGTTAAATGATGTGCCCAGGGTCACACACCTAGTGTCAAGTGTCTGAGGTCAGACTTCAACTCAGGTCTTCCTGAATCCAGGGCTGATGCTTTATCCACTGCGCCCCCTTGATTACCTATTCTTAGCCACCACAAAAAGAGCTGCTACAAATATTTTTGTACAAATGGTTCTTTTTCTCTTTGGGGGGATGTCTTTGGGATATAAACCTAGCAGTGGTATTGCTGGATTAAAAAAAAAACACCACTGCTCTCTATCCGTCTCACTCCATGACCAGCTCACCTGTTCTCAATCGTACAGGACCTTGAGAATAAGTTATACAACTTTTTTCATAGACATTATCAACAGTCATGTGCTGTTTATCTTGTTATCCTTGACCTCACCTGCTACTGTGACTCAGCTGTAATGATAGCTTCCCATGATTCATGGCCATGCTGTGAATACTAGTGCTATAAAGATGACCTTTGGTGCCAAGAAGCAGCTTGGGGTAGCCAAAAATGGCACCGCCCACCTTCCCCAAGACAATCCAGTCTTCTCTCTATTCTTCAGGTCTGAACCCAGCTCAATGTGGACCAACAGTGTCAGTCAAAGACACACCCACAATGATGTACTGACTCAATAGGCTCTGTCCAACATATAATCTGGGCAACCAGTGTTCTTTGTCCATTTGGTGTGTCCCATATGAATGGTTGGGCCATATTCTTTGGAATGATTATGGATTTCATTGTGGATGCCTGGAGTATTCCAGTATACCATGTCCTCTCCAAACAGAAATACTTTCTTTAGATATCTGAGGACACAAGATAGGGAGCTCTGTGGCATTATAGACCAAACAGATATTAATGCTAACATTCCCATATGGGGGAGTCCATTGTGCTTTGGGAGGGCCCTCTTTGTTTGGAAGCTACTGCTGATCTTGAGCCTTAAGCTGCCACTTTGTGACTTCTTCGAATTTCTGGCTTCCACAGCCTTATTGGCTGGTGTCTCACAGGGTGCTTATTGAGACAACCTCTCCTTTCCAGACAGAGCCAACATAGCTCAAGGATGACTGTGCCTCTAGGTGGGAGGAGGGGCTTGTGCTTATATATCTAAAGCTAAATAGCTCATAGTTAATGGCCCTGGAATTGAAAAAGCCTAGCATTCCCCCCACTTTTTTTTTTTTAACAAAGTGACTATTTGGCAGTAAGATGAATTTCTCTGAAATAAACACTCTTTTCTCATTACTTCTTCTCTAAAATCCAAACAATGTCTTGGATAACAAGGCTACAGCCTGCTGTATGTTGAACATCATCAGTGGGGTTAAAACTAATGGCAATTTATAAAACAGTCTATTTCGGGGCAGCTAGGTGGTGCAGTGGATAGAGCACTGGCCCTGGAGTCAGGAGGACCTGAGTTCAAATCCGGCCTCAGACACTTGACACTTACTAGCTGTGTGACCCTGGGCAAGTCACTTAATCCCAATTGCCTCACTTAAAAAAAATAGTATATTTCGTAGTATATATGAAATAGTAGTACATTGGAATTTAGTACTAATGCTCTCATTCACCCTCTTTTATGGATGAGAAAACTGAGGCCCATAGAAACGGGATTTGCCCAAAATCACACAGGTAATAATGCATGGTAGAGCCAGAACCAGGGAGCGTGGTGAACTGACTCCAAACCTGGCCTTATCTTTTTTTAAGTCTTGAGCTCCTTTTCATCCCATCTATCCATCTCTCTCTTCCTTTCTTAGAGGAAAATCATGCCCCAGACCTACATGGACAAAAATATTTACAGCTGCTCTTTTTGTGATGGCAAGGAATTGGAAGCTATGGGGATGCCCATCAATTGGGGAATGGCTGGACAAGTTGTGGTATATGAATGTCATGGAATACTATTGTGCTGTAAGAAACGATGAGCAGGAGGAGTTCAGAGAAACCTGGAAGGATTTACATGAACTGATGCTGAGTTAGAGGAGCAGAACCAGGAGAACATTGTACACAGTATCAACAACATTGTGTGTTGATCAACTGGGATACACTTGACTCTTCTCAGGAATACAATGGTCCAAAATAGTTCCAAAGGACTCATGATTGAAAATATTCTCCAAATCCAGAAAAAAGAACTGTGGCATCCAGATACAGATTGAACAATACTATTTCTATTTTTTTGTTTTTCTTTTTTGAGGCTTTTCCCTTTTGCTATAATTCTTTCACAGCATGACTAATGCAGAAATATATTAAATGTGATTATACATTGTGAGAATCAGAGCTCTGCCCTGAGGAGAAAGCATGTGATTTGGCATCTGGAAATTACATCTATAGAATCACATGTAGTCATGTCAATCAAAGCTACCAGCCAATTAGCTTGGAGCTGTGTGTGTGGACAGCCCTGCTTCCTGTTTCACAGACAGCTTCTGAGAGAAGCCGTTGAGGATTGGCCTCTTTTCGTCCAGGAAATGAGCGTGGCAGCAGATGGAGAACAGGGAGGCCCCTCTCAGTTGTTCAGACACTGGCGTGGTGGTGAGATATTTTATGTGGGCTGCTAGGAAGGAAAACTGCTTTCTTTCTTTCTGGCTATACTCAATTAGATCTGAGCTAGGATTTCCATGCTATAAGGAATCTGTTCTCAGTCTCTCTCTCTTCACTAACTTATAATATATATTTTAATAAATCTTTAAATACCTAAACTCTTGCTGAATTTATCAGTGATTTTAGCCAGCTTCTCCCCAAGACGGGGGGGGGGGCAGATTAGAACCCACAATTTAGATTTTAAACAACACAACATATATAACCTATATCAGATTGCTTGCTGTCTTGGGGAGGGAGGAGAGAGGGAGAAAAATTTGGAACTAAGAATCTTTTAAAAACAAATGTTGAAAACTATCTCTACATGTAACTAGAAAATATTAAAATACTTTTATGATTAAAAAAAGAAAGAAAATCATGCTCCAGGCTTAAAAACATCCCAGAGAGAAACCTAACTCCAGGGAGACAAGATGATCCCTTATCCTTTAACACCTCTGGGAAATGAACCTCTCCAGACCCAGTAATTAATTCACTTCAGACTGTGTCTGCCTCTTGACCAATCCCAAAGTTCAGGGTTAGGTTCCTGGAAAGGGTAGTGTCACCAGGCAGTTCCATGGTCATATCCACACAGCCCTTGGGCTTGGCTGTTTGCAGGGACATGACTGGAAACTGGGAGCCTCCACCTCCCAGTGATGCTGTCTTATTAAAGTTGTTGTTGTAAGTGTGGGTGCCAGCAGGGGAGTCATCCAGACCAGTTTGGCAGGAATGGGGAGGATGCTGAAGTGGGTCTTTAAGGAGAGGACACGAAGACTCTTACTCCACCTGCAGAGTGGGAGTGGACAAGAGAACCCCAGAGGGATGACAGGAAGGCTCCAAGGGTATCTTCTCTTCACAGTTAAGGAGAATATCAGGAAAGGTGGCCCACACACAGGGCAGAGACAACCGCCATCTGCTGAGGAGGCAACTACAGGGCACCAGATGGAGTCCAGGACTAGGAGCCAAGAGCCCTGGGTTCAAGCCTTGAATCTTCCACCCGCTAGCTTTGGACTTGTGGATGAGCCACTGATCTGCCTTAGCATCAGTTTTCTCATCTTCAAAAAGAAGACATGAGACTCTCTTTGAGATCACCTAGCACAGGGACAGCTAGGTGGAACTGCAGTGGATAGAGTGCCCAGCCTGGAATCAGGAAGACTCATCTTCCTCAGTTTAAATCTGTCTTCAGACAAAACTAACATAACCAAGATTGTAAAGCAGAAAACTGGGAAATAATTTTTGAAACAAGTATCTCTGATAAAGGCCTTATTTCTCAAATATATTGAGAACTGGTTTATAAAAGAACAAATTTATAAAAATACAAGTCATTCCCCAATTGATCAATGGTCAAAGGATATGAACAGGCAGTTTTCAAAGAAATCAAAGCTAACTACAGTCGTGAAAAAATGCTCTATATCACTATGGATTAGAGAAATGCAAATTAAAATAACTCTGAGGTACTACTTCATACCTGTCAGAGTGGCAAATATAACAAAAAAAAGGAAAATATTGGATGTTGAAGATGTGGGAAAGATGGGATGCTAATCCATTGTTGGTGGAGTTGTGAACTGATCCAACCACTCTGGAGAGCAATTTGGAACTATGCCCAAAGGTCTGTAGAACTGTGCATATCCTTTGATCCAGCCATCCCACTGTTAGGTTTATATATCAAAGACATCCCAAAAAAGAGAAAAACACCTATCTTTCCAAAACTATTTATAGCAGCTCTTTTTGTGGTGGCTCAGAATTGGAAGTCAAAGGAATGCCCATCAATTGGAGAATGGCTAAGCAAGCTGTGGTATATGATGGTGATGGAATATTATTGTGCTATAAGAAATGACAAGCAGGATCACTTCAGACAGGTCTGGAAAGACTTGTATGAACTGATGTAGAGTGAAGTGAGCAGAACCAGGAGAATGTGCACAGTAACAGCAATATTTTTTGATGAAAAACTCTGAATGGCTTAACTAATCTCAGCAATACAATGACCAAAGACCAAGGACTAATGATGGAACATACTATCCACCTCCAAAGAAAGAACTGATATTGATTGAAGCATGCCATTTTTTACTTTCTATTTTTTAAAATTTTATTCAAGTTTTCTTATACAAAATAACTAATATGGCAATATTTTACATACCTGTACATGTATCACCTATATCTGATTGCTTACTGCCTCAGGGAGGGGGGAGGGGAGGAAGGGATGGAGGGATAAAATTTGGAACTCATAACTTTAAATAAAAATGCTTATTATTTTTTTTAAATCTGGTCTCATATTTGAACTTACCAAACTGTGTGATTTCACCCTGTTTGCCTCGGTTTCCTCATCTGTAAAATGAGCTGGAGAAGGAAGTAGCAGAATACTCCAGGATCTTTGCCAAGAAAACCCCTCATGGAGCCATAAGGAGTCAGATCCAGTTGAAAATAGCTGGACAACAACAGATTCTGGGGCCAATCGCACTTCCTCCCTGGTGCCCAGAAGCCAGAACTACTGCTAATAATTTATATTTCTAAAATGCTTTCCCTCGAAACAGCCTTGAGATGTGAGTATCTTCTCCATCACCCGAGGTCACAGCCAAAAAGCCAAGTCAGCAAGCATTGTGCCAGGCACTGTGCTAAGTGCTAGAGACACAAAGAAAGGACAATTAGTCCTGTCCTCAAAGAGCTCCCAATCTAAAGAACTGCACCCAATTAGAAAGTGTCAGCCCAGGACTTGAACTCGGGTCTTCTATCTCCAAATCCATTTGTTCTTTCCACTCCACAACAAAGTAGAAACATGTTCTCCATCCTTCCACCCCCGGATACCCCTCCCCACAAAAAGAGAATATTCTGCTGGAATCAAAGGAAAAACATACCAGAAACTGAGCTGTCCAACTATGGTAAGGACTGTCTCAACAAGTAATGAGCTCCCTATCACAAATGGTCTTCAAGCAAAGCACAATGGTACCGAAATTTAGGTTCGACTTAAGGTTTGCACAGTGCTTTCCCAGCATTGTGCAACGGATGACCGCTTCTATGAAATAGTTGAAGGTCCTTCTGTTCTGGCACTGGTCTGAACAAACAAATGCCTCCCTGCCCCCACCCCAGCCCAGGTCCCCGCCAAGTCTGGATTCTATGAGTTAAACGTGAAGCAAGGGGGCAGCTAGGTGGAGCAGTGTATAAAGCACTGGCCCTGGATTCAGGAGTACCTGAGTTCAAATCCGGCCCCGGACTCTTGACACTTACTAGCTGTGTGACCCTGGGCAAATCACTTAATCCCCATTGCCCTGAAACAAAACAAAACAAAACAAAAAACAAACAAAAACAACAACAACAAAAAGTGAAGCTACCATGGCATGGAACCCTTCAAAGGTTGGAGTGATAATGACAAGAGATGACGATGACACCGCTGTCCTGATTTCCTGTTTACAATCCCTTTTTATTAGAGAGAATTCCAATGAATCCAGCAGACACAGTGAGGTGGTACTGTAAATAATGCCCTGGGCTTGGAGGCAGGAGATTGAGTTCAAATTGAGCCTCAGACTCTTCCCAGCTTCGTAACCCTGCTGTGTGGTAGGTCAGCCTCACCTTCCTCGTCTGTCCAATCAAGCAGGTAATATGGGTAAAACCATAGCACAGGGCCTGGAACCCACTGGACTACAGCCATGTTTAGAAGCTTACAGAGCACTCCATAGACGTTTTCTCATTTGAGCCTCCCAGCAATTTCACAAACCCTCGTTTTAGAGAGGGGGTAACTGATGAGGGTTCACTGGTGAATGGTTAACAATGGGCTCTCCAGAGGAGAGATGTGGGCAGGGCACAATCTAGTTTAACCTGTACTAACACTTTAAGTCCAGACAACCTACCAATTAATCCAGCCCTGATCTGTCAAGTTAGTTGATTTCGGAACTGCCAAAGCTCACCCTGAAAATCGAACAACCACCTGCCTGTCTTAGCCCTGGGATTCCAGGCAAGGTCCAGGACTTCATAAGCTCCCTCTAGAAGTCCAGGCCTGACCAGCAGATTCTCTTCCTGCCCTCTCTCATCTCCCAGCCTCTGCCCATGCCATCCCCCTTGCCAGGAACACCTTGCTCAGATACTAATAATTTATATTTCTAAAATGCTTTCCCTCGAAACAGCCTTGAGATGTGAGTATCTTCTCCATCACCCGAGGTCACAGCCAAAAAGCCAAGTCAGCAAGCATTGTGCCAGGCACTGTGCTAAGTGCTAGAGACACAAAGAAAGGACAATTAGTATCTTCCTTTTGTTTGTACTCACCTCCTTCTTCCTAGTTTCAGAGCCAATTGCATCCCCAGGCTTCTCTCATCAATCTGTTATCTCCTTGAGAGCCAGTTGTTTCTCCCCTTGGGTTCAGACTGAGGGATGCTCATCCACCCTCAGCCAGGACAAACACAAAGGAGGTGATTAAGGAATGTGTGTTGGCTCAATTTGCCCAATTCACTCAATCTTTGGAGTTGCCTTGCAAGAGCTAGGAATGTCCAATCTGGAGACCCTAGGCCTAAGGGTAGATAACAGCAGGGGAAAGCATGGTCCAATGGATCAGGGATTAGGAGTGTTCAGTTTGGCAAATTGAAGAACAACTTTCTAACCTTCTCTCCGAAGGAAATGGGCTGCCTGCTGTCAGAAGGCTGAGCTGGAAGGGTCCTCAGAGGTCACTGAGTAAAACCCTTCCCTAGTACAGGGGAAGACAATCAGGCCCGAGGCACTGGAGGGACTTCCCCATCAGAGGGGAAGATTTGAACCCAGGTCCTCTGACTCAAGACTCTTCCCACCATAAGTGGGGTCCCCTTCACAGAGGTCTTTAAGCAGAGGATGGATGACTACTTGCCAGGTGTGACACAGAGAGGACTCTTGCTCAGGTTGGGTGGTCATAGAATCCCTGGCCACCTGTCATACTCTGGGATCCTGATAGCTTGAGCCAACCCTGTAAGGGGGTGGGGGAAGGTGGGGGGAGGAGAGATGCAGGTGGGACCTGCAGCTATGGCTGGAATTGCCATTTATTTCTTTGGGAAAAGCACTTTGGTTCATGGAATCTCTCCAGAGGGTCTGCCTACACCAGGTGCCAGGCTTCTCCCCCAACTCCAAGGGATCTCTTTCCTTCTTACTGATTTCTTCTGTCATTCATTTTCTCCTTCATCCCCCAAACTGCACCCAAGGGCTCTGAAGAGGCCAGAGCCTTCAGGGGGCTGATCTGGGGTCAGGTGTGCCTGGACCTCCTAGCTTTATCATAAGTATCCTCAGATTATGCCCCTTCCCCTACTCCCCCCTCCCTGCTTCTAAATTGGCCTCAGGTGCTAGAGTTCCCAGTTCTAGCTCAGCAGGCAGGGGATTAGGATTAGATAGTACTAGTCCAAGGGGCCTTAACCTGGGGTTCATGGACAGATTTCAAGGGGTCCATGAATTTCTGTGGAGGAAAAATGACATCTTTAGTTTTTACTAATATCTAGTGAAATTTGGCTATATCCTTCTACCGTGACTGTTCTCAACAAAGGCAGGGATTTTTTGTGTGTGTGTGTTGGTTGTTTTTTGTGCGTGTGTGTGAGGCAATTGGGGTTGTGACTTGTCCAGGGTCACACAGCTACTAAGTGTCTAAAGTGTCTGAGGCTGGATTTGAACTCAGGTCTTCCTGAATCCAGGGCCAGTGCTCTATCCACTGCGCCACCTAGCTGCCCCCAAAGGCAGGTTTTGAAAAGGGATCTGCAGGCTTCACCAGAGTGCAACTGAGAACATAAAAAGATTGCTTTTTCACAACAGGTTTGCCACCAGAACACAGGTGTGAAAACCATCGCTAGGCCTCCACAAAAATGGGCAAGGAAAAGACTCACATTAACATTGTCGTCATTGGACACGTAGACTCTGGCAAGTCCATCACTACTGGTCACCTCATCTACAAATGTGGGGGAATTGATAAGAGAACCATCGAGAAGTTTGAGAAGGAGGCTGCTGAGATGGGAAAGGGCTCCTTCCAATATGGCTGGGTCTTGGATAAGCTGAAGGCTGAACGTGAACATGGTATCACTATTGATATCTCCCTGTGGAAATTTGAGACCAGCAAGCATTACGTGACCATTATTGATGCTCCAGAACACAGAGACTTTATCAAGAACATGACTATAGGCACATCTCAGGTTGACTGTGCTGTCCTGATTGTTGCTGCTGGTGTTGGTGAATTTGAAGCTGGTATCTCAAAGAATGGGCAGATCCCTGAGTATGCCCTTCTGGACTACACACTAGGTGTGAAACAACTGATTCTTGGTGTCAACAAAATGGATTCCACCGAGCCCCCCTACAGCCAGAAGAGATATGAGGAAATTGTCAAGGAAGTCAGTACCTATATTAAGAAAATTGGCTACAACCCTGACACAGTAGCTGTTGTGCCAGTTTCAGGTTGGAATAGTGACAACATGCTGGAGCCAAGCTCTAACATGCCTTGGTTCAAGGGATAGAAAGTCACCCATAAGGCTAGCAATGCTAATGGAACCACACTGCTTGAAGCTTTAGATTGCATCCTGCCACCAACTCATCCATCTGACAAGTGCCTTCGTCTACCCCTCTGAGACATCTACAAGATTGGCGGTATTGGTACTGTACCTGTTGGCCCAGTGGAGACTGGTGTTCTGAACCCAGGCATGGTGGTCGCCTTTGCCCCAGTCAATGCTACAACTGAAGCAAAGTCTGTTGAAACCCACCATGAAGCTCTGAGTGAGGCTCAGCCTAGGGAATAATGTTGGTTTCAATGTCAAGAATGTGTCTGTCAAAGATGTCCAATGTGGTAATGTGGCTGGTGATAGCAAGAATGAGCCATCTAAGGAAGCAGCTGGCTTTACCACATAGATCATCCTCCTGAACCATCTAGGCCAAATCAGTGCTGGCTATGCACATGTACTGGATTATCACACTGCTCACATTACTTGCAAATTTGCTGAACTAAAGGAGAAGATTGATCATAGTTCTGGTAAGAAGATGGAGAAGATGGCCCTAAATTCCTGAAATCTGGCGATGCTGCCATTGTTGACATGGTTCCAGGCAAGCCCATGTGTATGGAGAGTTTTTCTGATTATCCTCCTCTGGGTCGTTTTGCTGTTTGTGATATGAGGCAGACTGTTGCAGTTGGTGTCATCGAGGCAGTTGACAAGAAGGCTGCTGGAGCTGGCAAGGTCACAAAATCTGCTCAGAAGGCTAAATGAATATTCTGTACAACACTTGCCACCCCAGTCTTAATCAGTGGTGGAAGAAAGGTCTCAGAACTGTTTGTCTCAATTGGCCATTTAAATTTAAAAGTAGAAGACTGGTTAATGATTACAATGCATCGTAAAAGCTTCAGGAAGAAAGGAATGTTTTTGTGGACCATTTGTTTCATGGAGGTTTAAGTTATTAGTTTTTTAAATCAGTAATTGTTTATCATTCTGCAAATCATTTTTTAATAATTAAAGTATTTTATTATTTTCCAGTTACATGTAGAGATAGTTTTCAAGATTTGTTTTTATAAGATTACTAGTTTCAAATTTTTTCCCTCTCTCCCCCCCACTAAGACAGCAAGTAATTTGATATAGGTTATGTATGTACAATAACATTAAACATATTTCTGCATTAGTCATGTTATAAGAGAAGAATCAGAGCAAAAAGAAATAACCTCAAATAAGAAAACAGCACTAAAAACAAAAGAAATACTATGGTTCAATCTGCATCTATATTCCACAGTTCTTTTTTTCTGGATTTGGAGAGCCTTTTTCATGGTGAATCCCTTGGAACTATCTTGTACCACTGTATTGCTGAGAAGAATAAAGTCCATCACAGTTGATCAACACATAATGTTGATGATACTGTGTACAAATGTTCTCCTGGTTCTGCTCATCTCACTCATCATCAGTTCATGCAAGTCCTTCCAGGTTTCTCATTGCTCATTGTTTCTTACAGCACAGTAGAATTCCATTACATTCATATACCACAACTTGTTCAGCCATTCCCCAATTGATGAGCAGCCCCTCAATTTCCAATTCCTTGCCACCAACAAAAAAGAGCAGCTATGAATATTTTTGTACATGTGGGTCCTTTTCCCTTTTTTATGATCCCTTTGGGAAAAAGACCCAAAAGTGGTA
This sequence comes from Dromiciops gliroides, assembly GCF_019393635.1. NCBI lineage: Eukaryota > Metazoa > Chordata > Mammalia > Microbiotheria > Microbiotheriidae > Dromiciops > Dromiciops gliroides. The sequence goes on from NC_057862.1 coordinate 698,267,068, forward strand.
TTGCTGGGTCAAAGGGTATGCACAGCTTTATAGCCCTTCGGGCATAATTCCAAATTGCTCTCCAGAATGGTTGGATCAGTTCACAGCTCCACCAACAATTTGTTAGTGTTCCAATTTCTCCACCATTTATTATTTTCCTTTTTTGTCATATTAGCCAATCTGATAGGTGTCAGGTGGTACCTCAGAGTTGTTTTAATTTGCATCTCTCTAATCATTAGAGATTTAGAGCATTTTTTCATATGGGAATAGATAGCTTTGGTTTCTTCATCAGAAAACTGCCTGTTCATTGGGGAATGACTTGAATTCTTATAAATTTGATTTAGTTCCCATAAAATCAGTAATTTTAAATGGAAACAACTTGACCAAAAATCTTTCACAGAATTTTGAGACCATTAAAACAGTTTAATGTAAAAAAAAACATAAAAATATTGAGAACCCTGATCTAGTCCAAACCCTCATTTTCAAAAGGAAAAAACTGAGTCTGAGGGAGGCCAGGTGACTTACACCTTTTCAGCATCTCTCCAAAACACTCCCTTCTCTTCTCCAACACTGCCCCTGCCCTGGTGCAGACCCCGTCACCTCCAAGCTGGACTACAGCAATCCCTTTTGGGGGTCTGCCTGCCTCAGGTTTCTCTCAGCTCCAGTCTATCCTCCATTCAGCCACCAAAGAGATCTCCTTCAGGCACAGGTGTGACCACGTGGATCCCCTACTCAACCTCATTGGCTCCCTATTGCCTTACCTCCATGAGCAAATAGAAAAGGGTCTCTTTGGCATTCAAAGCCCTTCCTAACCTGTCCCCTCCTTCCTTTCCAGTCTTCTCACACCTCCCTCCCCAACATGAACTCTTGGATCCAGTGACACTGACATCCTGGCTGTCCCATGAACAAGGCCCTCCATCCCTGGGCTCCAGGTGTTCTCTCTGGCTGTCCCCTTGCCTGGAACACTCTACCTCCTCTGCTCTGACTCCTGACCTCCTCAGTTTCCTTTAAGTTTCCCCTAAAATCCCACCTCCTACAGGCAGCCTTCCCAAGCCCTCCTCATGCCGGGGCCTGTTTGTCCTGCATCCAGCTTCTCAGTGTGTATTTGTTTGCTTGTTGTCTCCCTCTTAGACTGTAAGCTCCTGGAGGGCAGGGGCTGTCTTTTTGTCTCTCCTTGTATCCCCAGGGCTTAGCACAGGGCCTGCCGCATAGTAGGTACTTAATAAACGTCTTTTGAATTTGCACTCAGTTCCCGGACTCCAAATGTCTTTCGCACTGGACTGACCTGTCCCAAGTGAAGTCAAGGGCGCTCTACCTCCAGAGCCTGGCCCCTTCACCTGCTGCTTCGGGGCCCTTTGTCTTGTTGGCCAAATTCCAGGTATAATCATTAACTTCACTCAGAACAAAACTCGGTCTCTGCCCCTGGCTGCCCACAACACCTGTTGGCAACAGCTCGGAGACAATGAGCGAAGAGGAGAAAAGGCTGCCGTTTCCCAGAGATGCTGAGCCCGCCAAGCTGCGGCTTCAGCGGGAGCTGGGACTGGCCAGCTCCGTGTCAATGATCACAGGCTGTATGATCGGCTCCGGGATCTTTGTGAACCCTCAGCACGTTCTCTACCAGATGGGGAGTCCCGAGGGGAGCCTGGCTATCTGGGCTGCCTGCGGCCTCCTGGCCACCCTGGGGGCTCTGAGCTATGCTGAGCTGGCCACACTCATCCCAGAATCCGGCGGAGACTACGTCTACATTCTTCGCATCTTCGGGTCCCTCCCCGCTTTCCTAGTGATTTACGTCTCGACGCTGTTGATAAAACCCGCTGCAACTGCTGCCATGTCTTTAGTTTTTGCGGAGTACGTGGTGACCCCCTTCTACCCCGGCTGCTCCTCGCCGCCAGAGGTGCTGGTCAAGTGTGTGGCCGCTAGCTGCATCCTGATCCTTGCCTTGGCCAACTGCCTGAGTGTCCGGCAGGCCACTCGGCTGATGAACGTGTGCTCGGTAGCCAAGGTCCTGGCGCTGCTGCTCATCAGTGGCGGAGGGCTCTGGGTCCTGGTCCAGGGTCGCGCCGGGGAGACCCTCCAGAACACCTTCGCCGGCACCACGCAGCAGCTGGGAAGCGTCGGCATCGCCTTCTACCAGGGCCTCTGGTCTTTCAGTGGCTGGAACTACTTGAATTTGGTGACCGAAGAGCTGAGGAACGCCAATGTGAGTGCCACGCCCCCCCCACCCCCACCCCGTGGATCACACATTGGCAGGTTTGATTCCTAACTCGGGACCACTGACCGTGAGGAACAGGACTGCTCAGGAGTTAGCCTGTTCTGTTTGCATTGCCTCACACACACCCCCAGAGACGCCCCCCCCCAAAAAAAACCCTTCACTTAATTCATTGCCCTCTGTGAAGCCTCCTGCCTGGCATGGAGCGGGATCGCGAGGAGCCAGTTCAGCCACCATCTGAGCACGTACTTTGTGCTTGGCACAGTCCTAGGAGCTGAGAGCACAAAGCCAAAAACCAAAACCCACAACAGGAAGCAAGGTGTTTTAGGAGGTAGATGCTGTTCCCGCTCCGTTCTACAGAAAAGGAAAATGAGGCTTATAAAAGCTAAATGACTTGAACCAGGGCCTTCAAACACAGGGCTCCCAGAAGCCAAGCCCACCCTTCTGTCCCCTGGAAACTTACTTCCAAGCAAAATGAGTGGGTCTGACTTCAGGGAGGCCACAGTCTCCTGGGGGGGCCCAGCATGTGCATAGAGAGGCTACAAGGAAGGGTAGGAGAGCTCTGACCAAGTACCCCAGGATAACAGGAGGGACTGCTCCCTCACAGCTGGGGAGATAGACAAAAGCTTCCCCAGAGATCCATCAGTCAGTCAGTCACCGGGCATCGAGGACTGTTGGGCACTGTACCAAATTCTGGGCACACAAAGAAAACCCCAGGGCAGCCTGGGCTATAGGACCTCTAATTCTATCCAGGGGGGCAGGGCGGTGGGCACGGACTGGAAGAGAATTTCAGCATCGAAGAGAGGAGGTGGGATTGTATGGCACACAGAAGTGTACATGGGTGGGGGGAGAAGGGGAGAACCAGAAACTGCTCATGGACAGGTTCTGGAGCATTCAGAAGGGAAGCACCGGCAGAGGAGACTGGGCAGGTGTGGAGGGTTTTTGAGGGCAGGTTGAGGAGGTGGTAGTTTTCCCCTGAAGCAAGGGCCTTTCCAACCTGAAATTGGCATTAATTTTTTAAAATTAATTAATTAATTAGTTTGTTTGTTTATTTATTTAGTGTGTGTGTGTGTGTGTGTGTGTGTGTGTGTGTGTGTGTGGCAATTGGGGTTAAGTGACTTGCCCAGGGTCACACAGCTAGTAAGTGTTAAGTGTCTGAGGCCAGATTTGAACTCAGGTACTCCTGACTCCAGTGCTCTATCCACCCCGCCACCTAGCTGCCCCCCGGCATTCACTTTAAATGGACAGTCAAGCAATGAGCCAGGAGAACCCATGGAGGAGGAAAGATGAGGTCTGGGGAGTAGATGAGAGGACTGGGAAGGAAGGGAGAGTTTCTGCCCTGCGGGTCGCTCCCCACCTGGTTTCCCAAGGCTGCCTCCCTAACCAAAGCACTTGGAATGCTGAGTAGGACTGCAAGAGGGAAGGCTAAGATGAAGAGGCCCCAGTTTCCTGCCAGCTCTCCTGGGGCACCCTGGTGCAGGCTTCGGGCTGTATGGGAGGGGTCCAGCCCTGCAGTCCTCCCAACCCACATTGGTCGATGTGACTGGCAGGGCAGCAGCTTGCTAGGTAGAGGGTAGGGTTGAGCTTGGGAAGCCTGCTGGGGAGACAAAGCAGCCGCAGGGACCCTGGGTCTTCTGAGGCTTACTAGCTTGGGCTCTGGGACCAGCCTCTTCCTCTCCCCAAGCCTCATCTTCCTCCTCAGTGAATCGGAACACATACTTTCAGAACTCACCTCATAGGTATATGGTGAGTGAGGGCCATGGATGGGAAGGCTTGGAAACCTTGAAACTCCCGGGGGTGGGGAGGGGTACTCGGTGCTGCTGTTGTCCTTAGGAACTTATTGCAGCAGACCTGGGAGGTGAGGATGACCTGAGAGCCCCAGATAGCCACAAGGTTTCCCAGAGATAGAAAAGCTGCCCCTGGAAACCAGATGTTTACCCCTTAACTCTGGAGGCTTTAATGTGGGGCAGGGAACACTCCTTCAAGGTCATCCCCTCCCTCCCCCACCCTCCCTTTACTATCCCTTCCCCGCTACCCTCCCATCTTCCAACCTTGTCCTCCCCCCTTCTCCCTCCCATCCCTCCCCCTTCTCCCTCCCATCCCTCCCCCATCTCCCATCCCTTCTGGGCCCCAGGGCTCCTACTAGATCACCTCCCTGGGTTTCTGGCTGCCCTGGACTCCCTCAAACTCGGCCTGGGCTAAGACAGTAGTTAACCATTCACCTGCAGTGCTCAGCAGGCCAGTGACCTCATCCTTACATCTACCTTTAGGAATGCTGACCTCAGCTCAGGTGTAAGGGGGAGCCCTCCATTCCCACCACTGCCATGCCATTAGCTTGTATTTATTTACTTACCTATCACAAGCAGTGAGTGCTGAATACTTGTCTTTTTACTAAGTGATTTCCCTTAGCTCTTTCTATAACTACACTCTTACCTGACTGGTAGATGGTTAATCACCAACTCTCAGAAGGGAACAAAATCTGTCCCAACATATTTTGTTTTTGTTTTTGTTTTTGTTTTTGTTTTTGTTTTTGTTTTTGTTTTGTTTTGTTTTGTTTTGTTTTGTTTTTGCGGGGCAATGGGGGTTAAGTGACTTGCCCAGGGTCACACAGCTAGTAAGTGTCAAGTGTCGGAGGCCGGATCCGAACTCAGGTACTCCTGAATTCAGGGCCGGTGCTTTATCCACTGCGCCACCTAGCTGCCCCCTGTCCCAACATATTTTAAAGTTTCATCTGCATTATTCAGATTTCTTCCTTCACTTCCTTAAGGCTAGACAACAATAAAGCAAGCCCTGATTAGTAGCATTTGCCAGTTTCCAAGGTATAAATGTGCATACTGATACTGAAATTTAATAATCAGCTCTCTCAAGCCTGTACCAGCTGACTCCAGGTCACACCTTGCCCTTATAGTAAACGTCCTGTTGTATGTCTCTTCTTTTCTTCCTCCTCCCTTTCCCTTCCTTTCCCCTCCAGGTCTTCCCTCTACCTGACACTGCCCTGTGTTGGGGGCTGCCCACCTCCATGTGGACTAACATCCCCTACACACACACACACACACACACACACATTCTCTAGCCTAAGCAGACCTGAGAGCTGGAGGATCATGAAGCAGCTTAGATCAATTCCACTCAAGGAGCACCGATGTGCTCTAGCACACGAAGAGCTGGTGTTAATCTTGTTTTGTAGAGCACAACTGAGGTGCAAATGCTCTGTTTCCACACTCCCAACACTACTGGCAGCTTTTTGGGGGGGGCAGTGAGGGTTAAGTGACTTACCCAGGGTCACACAGTTAGTACTCGGTCAAGTGTCTGAGGCTGGATTTGAACCCAGGTCCTCCTGAATCCAGGGCCAGTGCTTTATCCACTGTGCCACCTAGCTGCCCCTACTGGCAGCTCTTTTACAGAATCAGAGAATCTGACACCTGAAGGGGACCTTGACAGCTAGTCCAGCTCAAACAGGAAGGGGAGGAGGGAGGAAGGGATGAGGGAAGGGAGGGAGGGATGAGGGGAAGGAGGAAGGAAGGAAGGAAGGAAGGAAGGAAGGAAGGAAGGAAGGAAGGAAGGAAGGAAGGAAGGAAGGAAGGAAGGAAGGAAGGAAGGAAGGAAGGAAGGAGGGGAGGGAAGAAGGAAAGAAGGAAGGAAGGGAGAGAGGGAGGGAGAGATGAGGGGAGAGAGGGAGGAAGGAAGAAAGGAGGGAAGGAAGGAGGGGAATGAGGAAGAAAAGGAAGGGAGGGAGGGAGGGATGAGGGGAGAGAGGGAGGAAGGAAGAAAGGAAGGGAGGGGAGCAGCTAGGTGGTGTAGTGGATAGAGCACCGGCCCTGGATTCAGCAGGGCCTGAGTTCAAATCCAGCCTCAGACACTTGACACTTACTAGCTGTGTGACCCTGGGCAAGTCACTTGACCCCAATTGCCTCACCAAAAAAAAAAAAGAAATGAAAAGAAAGGGAGGGCGGGAGAATGGATGGAAGGAGGGGAGGGAGGAAGAAAGAAAAGAAGGAAGGAAGGGAGGGAGGGAGGAAGGAAGGAAGGAAGGGAGGGAGGGATGAAGGGAGGAATCTGCACTCTGACTTCCCAGGCAGGAAGGTGCCAGCTTTGGCTCAACACTTCTAGGGGAGGGAGAGGGACCCACCAGGAGCCCCAGGAAGCCCATCCCACTTTGCCACAGGGGTCTCTTTCTGACCTGCATCCTCAAATGGCCTCTTTGCATCTTCCCCTCCAAGGGCTCCTCGTCCTGCTCCCAGAAGCCAAGCAGAACCAGGCTCGTGCCCTTCAGCAGGAGAGCCTGCAGCTGTGCCCACCCAGCATCCCCCCCACACTCCCTTCCCAGGCTGAGTCTCCTCCACTGGTCACCGGGACTCTGGGCCCCTCCCCTGGACAGTGTGCAGCTTATCACTGTCCTTTCTAAACAACAATGCCCAGAACAGATGGCTGCCCTCCAGATGAGGTGTGAGAAGAACCTGTGGCCTTCCTGTAGGCCACAGCTCTCTTTACTTCGGCTTCCTAGGGCCCAGAAGAGGCCAAGGGTTTGTGGGCCTAAAGGTGGTGTTTATATAAACGTTAAGGTCTTCTCCCCTCCCCTCCTCCTCCCCCCTCTGCCTCCTCCTCCCCCTCCCCTCCCCTCCCCTCCTCTTTTTCCTCTTCCTCCTCCCCCTCCCCCTCCTCCTCCTCATTCTTCCCCCGACCTCATTCAGCCCCTTTTGAAGGCTCAGCTGGTCCCCTCCTCATTCTGCTAGTTCCGTGTTCTTGGATGTGTCTGTAGACCTGGATGCTAAGCCCCCAAGGACAGCCAGGGGCCTTTACCCCCAGCAGGCACGGAAGAAAATGCCTAAACCTCGAGCCTCTCCCGTGAGAGTGGGGGGAGGGCCCTGGAGCCTCTCTTTGCATTTCCCTCCACAGAAGACGCTGCTGTGGGCTGTTGTGATCTCCATCCCCCTGGTCACTGGTCTCTACATCCTCGTGAACCTGAGCTACATGGCAGTCATGAGTCCCAGCGACATCCGGGACTCCAGTGCTCTGGCTGTCACGTGGGGGTGAGCTGCAGACACAGGGTGTCCTGTGTGGGGAGACCCTCCAGGCTGGGCAGAAAGAACAATGTGCATCCCTAGAGTGGCTGAGTATTGACAAAGCTAAGTGCCATTACTCCCATTTTTCAGAGGTAGAAACTGAGGCCCAGTGAAAGAAAAGCCTTTTCCCCTGAAATCCCTTCCAACTTAAAAATGAGTGGGAAATGCCTTCAGTCTCCACATGGCCCTCAAGGCTCTTTCTCAGGACCTTCCCCTTGCATAGGACCCCAAGTATAGACTGGGAAAGTGAGCAGCCTCTGTTACCCAGCTGGCAAGCGGCCAAGGGAGGATTAGAACCTGGGATCCTGGAGTTGGCTTTTCTCTCCTCCTGTTCTCTATCCCCATCCATGGCCAGTCCTTCTCCTGTTTGTGTCCCTTCCCTTCCAGTATGCCTGCCTGGCAGGGAGAGGGCTCAGGGCAGATTCCAGGCAGACGGTGGCCAGCCCTGGCTTTCGACCCCCCCCCCCTTAGCCTCACACTGTAGTCCTGGCACTTCCTCCTTCACACACTGATAGGAACAATCTTCAGGGAAACAACACTGGCCTTAGAAAAGTGAGGGGACCCCAGCCACTGGTAGCCCCTGTCTTGAAGTATTTCACTGGTCCCTACCATGGAGCAGCTAGGTATAGCTCAGTGGATAGAGGGCCAGCCCTGAAATCCAAAAGACTCCTTTTCCTGAGTTCAAATCCCGCATCAGACACTTCCTAGCTGGGTGACCCTGGGCAAGTCACTTCACCCTGCCTGCCTCAGTTTTCTTATCTGTCAAATGGGTTGGAGAAGGAAATGGCTGAGCCCTTCAGGATCCCTGCCAAGAAAACCCCAAAAGGGTCGCAGAGAGTCGGATGAGCCTGCAAGGGCTGAATGATGACTGCTCCTGTGGGCCCTGCTCTGCCCCAGCCGCTTAGAGGGATGAGGCCCCTGCCCCGGGCGGTTCATAAGTTTGCTTGGCTAGAGAGCGGAGCAAGGTAAGGGGCAGAAGGGCCCCAAGTCCACTCGAACTTCTTTTCTTGCTCTTTGTATTTCTCAGGAACCAAATCCTGGGGAATTGGGCCTGGCTGATGCCTGTGTCAGTGGCCCTCTCAACGTTCGGCTCAGTGAACGGAAGCTTCTTTGGCGGGAGCCGCATGTGCTATGCTGCCGCCAGGGAGGGCCACATGGTAAGGAGGGGCTTCTTCCTGCGCCTGCGGGGAGCCCCTTCCCCAGGCCCCGATGCTCCGGCTCAGGCAGGAGCCCGCCCCCATCCTCTGAGGTAGCCCTGGTCCTTGAATGCCCATCCTGTCCTCCTGAGGGGTCCCTGCCAGGGCCTGACCCCCTTCTTCCTCCTGCTGTGACTTTCAGCCAGCTATCCTCTCCATGGCTCACGTCCGCCGTCTCACCCCTTCTCCAGCGCTGACTTTCACGTCCGCCATAGCTCTCATCATGATCATCCCGGCAAATTTCAGCAGCATCGTCAACTTTTGCAGGCAAGTGTGAAGGTCCTTGGGGAGATGGGGGGGGGGGGGTGTTTACAGTTGGGTTTGAAAGATCAATCAAGATGGCGGGTAAACTGGGAGACAGATCTTTGGGTTTTAGTGGGCGGGACCTCAAGGTGAGTCACCAGCACGAGTCAAAAGACTGAATCAAGCCTGGGCTACCTATACCCAGGAGCGTAGTTGTTAGGAGTAAGGAGAGGGAGAAAAAAAAATTTAAAAAAAAATTAAATAAAAGGGGCGGCTAGGTGGTGCAGTGGATAAAGCACCGGCCCTGGATTCAGGAGGACCTGAGTTCAAATCTGGCCTCAGACTCTTGACACTTACTAGCTGTGTGACCCTGGGCAAGTCACTTAACCCTTATTGCCTCACAAAAAAATAAAAAGAAATTTTTAAAAATTAGAAAGAAAAAAAAAGGAGAGGGAGAGTTACTTCATCTGTGCTGGCCCTGGTCCTGAAAAACTTGACTCAAGACAAAGGCAAGTGGTGTAGGAGCTTTGCTGTGGTTGGATGGCTGGCAGTCACAGCAGGAGGAAGAAGGTGGTTAGGCCCTGGCCAGGACCTCGGGGGAGGACAGTCCCAGGGGATGGGCAGCAGCAGCAAACATTTCTGTGGAGTTTGTTCCCAATGTTCTTTACACGTGCCATCTCACTTGACTCTCCCAGCAACCTTGGGAGATAGGACCTAGTATTAGTCCCACTTCCAAGTGGAGAGAAGGGAGACCTACAGAAGTGAAGAGTCTGCCCCAGGTCCCAGAGCTCTGCAGAAGCCAAGCCTGGGGCTCCCTGACTCCACAGCCTCAGGGAGAGCTGCTGTTTCGTAGGACCCGCTTTGTTCCCCTTCTCTGCCCAGCACACTAGTGGGGTTGGTTATAGGAGAAGTGGTCTTGTAGTCAGTCAGCAGGCTGCCCCTAGCAAGTTGTTGGCCCCAGATGCAGGGAATAAGCCACTCTGTTCTCTCTTAGCTTCCTAATATGGATAATTCATGGAACTACCATCAGCTGCCTCCTTTATGTAAAAATTAAGAAGAAGGACCTGCCAAGATCATACAAGGTAAACTGAGTCAGCACTTACCTTGTGCTAAGTCTGGAGATATCAATACAAGGACAAGGACCCTCAGGCTCTGCCCTCAAGGAGCTTACATTCTAATGGGGCTACAGAAGGAAGGGACTGGGGTGGAGACCTTGGGGAGCGATCCAGGGAGTCAGAAGCAGAGCCAGGACAGGAATGGTGGGTCTGGGCCCTTCCTCAAAATGGAGGTTCCAGAAGAACTCACCCATGAGAGAAGGACCGGGTGAGGACCCTTTTTCTCACCTCAGCCTCTTGTTCTACACATTCAGTTGATAGGTGTCAGCTGTCTTGCGGGCCACAGGTCTTAGGGCTCACCAGAAATAAAGAGGGTGTGAGCCCAGGCAAGGGACAGAGTAAGCAAAGGGAAGAGCTCAGGTGAGAGGACCTCCTGTTCTGCTGAGATTTCAACAGCCTGGACCCCAGAGCTGGTCCAGGTCTCTAGGTGTGGGCCATTGGGGTCTGCAGTCAGAGTTGTTCGTGGATGCTAGAGACCCTCTGAGCAGCCTGGCAAGGCAGGAAGAAGGCTGACCTTGGAATTAGGAGAAACTGGGGTCAGCAAGATAGATGGCAGAGCAGTTCTTTTGGGGAAAACTCCTTTAACCAATAAACCTCAAAGTCAATCAATAAACACTTATTAAGCACCTGCTGCATTGGCTCAGTCATGTATACCTCATGCAAGACGGGTGCATTCCTAAAGACCTACTCTATGGTGAGTTAGCCTCAGGCCAAAGACCTACTGGATTCCCCCAGCTTCGCTATAGAGATGTATGCAAACGAGACTTGAGGGCTCAGGGAATAGACACTGGCAGCTGGGAGGAGATGTCCAAGGACCGAGCCAGATGGAGTTCAGTACTCAGGAGCAGCTTGCGAAACTGAGATGGGCCTTCAAGCTCGGGAAGAAGAAAAACGAGTGAGACACAGGAACGGACAGGCAACAGAGAGCACAGTTTTCTGATGTCCTCGTTGAGGCAGGAGCTGCGGCTCCCGTAGAGGACTGCACAGCCACACTGTGGCCTGTGGCTCTTCAAGGCGCTGATCCATGGTTGTCTGAGACTGGTGGAAGCCTAGCTACTATGGGCCAGGAGCTGAGCTCTGGTTAGCCCTATGAAGCCCGGAGGTATGATCCAGCTGGCTGTCATCTTCCTCCCCATCCTGGATCAGCTCTTCTTCTTCTTCTTTTTTTTTTTCAATTTGCAACAAACATTTACTTTATTTTCCAGTTACACGTAAGGGTGGTTTTCAACATTCATTTTCATAAGATTTAGAGTTCTGAATTCTTCTCCCTCCCTTTCCTCCCCCCTCCACAAGATGGCAATCAGGTTATATATGTACAATCCACAAGTGTTCTTTTTATTAGTCCTTTCTATAGGGGTGCAGAGTAAGCTTCCTCATTAGTTCCTTGGAATTGTCCTGGATCATTGCACTGCTGAGAGTAGTTAAGTCATTCACAATTGCTCATTGAACAATACTGCTGTCACTACGCACAATGTCCTCCCAGCTCTGCTCACTTCACTATACATCGATGCTCATTAGTCTTTCAAGGTTTTTCGGGGATCATCCTGTTTGTCATTTCCTATAGCACAAGACCATTCCACTACAATCATATAACACAGCTTTTTCCATCATTCCTCAATGGATGGACATTCCCTTGATTCTCAATTCTTAGCCTCCACCAAGAGTTGCTATAAATATTTTTTATACAATTTTCCCCCCTTTTCTCTTTTTCATGTTTACTATTGTTAACAGTTTCCCTTCCATCCTATTCCCTTCCCCATGATATTTATTCTATTATCCATCTTCTTTCATCCTATCACTCTTCAAAAGGGATTTGCTTCTGTCTGTCCCCTCTCCCACTCTGCCCTTCCTTCTTTTGCCCCTCTCTCTTTATCCCCTTCCCCTCCTATTTTCTGGCAGGGTTAGAGAGATTACTCCACCCAATTGAGTGTGTACATTATTTCCTCTTTGAGCCAATTCTTATGAGATTGAGGTCTTTGAGCCAATTCTGATGAGTATTAGGCTCATTTACTGCCCAGATTAAATAGATTACTCCACCCAGTTGGTGTGTCTGTTAATCCCTCCTTGAGGCAGCTCTGATGAGTTTAAGGTCTTTGAGCCTTTTCTGATGAGTGTAAAATTCATTTACTGCCCTGCTCCTCTCCCATCTCTTCCCCCACTCCATAAGCCTTTTCTTGTTTCTTTCATGTAGGATTTCACCTCTGCACTTTCCCCTCCCCCATGTTAAGGGCTAAAATTCTAGCTAGTCTGTCTAAAATATCTAATGAGTGGTCGCCAATAAATTATAAACTTTAGCAAGAGTTAGACTTTTGGGGGCAGCTAGGTGGCGCAGTGGATAGAGCACTGGCCCTGGAGTCAGGAGTACCTGAGTTCAAATCCGGCCTCAGACACTTAACACTTACTAGCTGTGTGACCCTGGGCAAGTCACTTAACCCCAATTGCCTCACTAAAAACAAAAAACAAAACAAAACAAAACAAAAAGAATTAGACTTTTAAGCATTTATTAAGGAGAATAAGAATTTGGTAAAGAGAGAGAAAAAGGCCTACATTCATCTATCTGATAAAGGGAGAGCACATTTCTAGCTCCCCTCTCCACCAGAGTCCAAAGGAAAGAGAGCGAGTCAGAGTACCCAGCTCTTCCTTCTTCCTCCCACTAGCAAACGTTACTTTCTGAGGCCAAAGAAAAGACGCATGTTTTTGCCCTCAAAGACCTTCCTTTCATGGCGGAACTTTTTACAGTAAGTCTCCAGCAGGTGGCATCATTCCAATGGTTACACCCAGTGAATTCCCTTCAATCCTCAATTTAACCCTAAAGATGTCATCACCTAGCTAAGTGACACAGTGGACAAAGCATCACTCCTGGACCCAGGGGGATCCCAGCCAAAACCTGGCCTCAGACACAAGACAGTCACCCACTGTATGACCCCAGGTATGTCCCCCAGCTCCAATTTTTTTTTTTTTTATGGTTCTCTGGAGTCTTGTATTTGAAAGTCAAATTTGCCATTCAGTTCAGGTCTTTTCATCACAAATATCTGAAAGTCTTCTTTTTCATTAAAGTCCCATTTTTTCCACTGAAAGATTATGCTGAGTTTTGCTGGGTAGGTGATTCTTGGTTGTAATCCCATTTCCTTTGCCCTCCGGTCCTTTAATGTAGAAGCTGCTAGATCTTGTGCTATCCTGACTGGGGCTCCACAGTACTTGAATTCTTTCTTTTTGGCAGCTTGCAATATTTTCTCCTTGACCTGAGAGCTCTGGAATTTGGCTATAATATTCCTAGGAGTTTTCCTTTTGGGATCTCTTTCTGGAGGTGATCGGTGGATTCTTTCAATTTCTATTTTAGCTTCTTCTTCTAGAATTTCAGGGCAATTTTCCCTGAGGATATCTTGGAAGATGGTGTCTAAGCTCTTTCCTTGATCATGATTTTCAGGTAGACCAGTAATTTTTAAATTATCTCTCCTGGACCTATTTTCCAGGTCAGCAGTTTTTCCCAGAAGATATTTCACAATGCCCTCTATTTTTTTATTCATTTGGATTTGCTTTATTGTGTCTTGGTTTCTCAAAGTCACTGGCTTCCATTTGTTCAATCCTCATTCTTAGGCAATTATTTTCATCAGAGAGCTTTTGTACCTCCTTTTCCATTTGGCCAATTTGACTTTTCAAGCTGTTGACTTTTTTCTCATGTCTTTCCTGCATCACCCTCATTTCTCTTTCCATTTTTTCCTCTACCTCTCTAACTTTATCTTCAAAGTCCTTTTTGAGCACCTCTATGGCCTGAGACCAATTCTTATTTTTCTTGGTAGTTTTAGATATAGGGGCCCTGATGTTGACATCTTCCTCTGAGGGTGCCCTTTGGTCTTCCTTGTTACTGAAGAAAATTTCTATGGTCCTCACCTTTCTCTGTCAGCTCATCTTGCCTTTCTTTTACTTGACTTTTAGTTCCTTAAAGTGGGGCACTGTTTCCAGGCTGCAGTACTGGATTAGCTCTTCTGTGATCTCCTCTCCTTCCTTTCTTCCTACCTCTCCTGCTCCTGCAGGGAAAGGAAGCACCCAGTCTGCATACTCCCCATGCTAGAGATCACAGTCTTGGAGGTTCCAGCCTCCTTGTTAGATTCCTTGTTTCTTGTGAGATCAGTGGGGAGGTAGCAAAGGTAAGATGTGATTGATCGATGGAACTTCCTCTAAGGAGCAAGCGGTAAAAGTCCTTGAAGGCCACTGGATGAGATGACCCTCCATCAGGCACAGAGTTGGTAGAAGACCCAGCTCCCTGTCTCCAGCTCCAGACCTCAGTCTCCACATTTGTGAAATGGGGGCTGGGCTGTGCTGATGAAGGCTGGCGCGCCTTTGGGAGTTCTCAAATAACCAGTGACCATGTTCTCTTCCCTGAAGGTCCCCATCTTCATCCCGGTCATTGTGTTGCTGGCCTCCATCTACCTGGTCTTGGCACCCATCATGGACAAACCACAGATGGAATTCCTGTACGTCTTCCTGTTCCTGCTCAGTGGCATTGTGGTGTATTTCCCCATCGTGTACTTCCGATACCAACCCCCATTCTTGCAGGCAGCCACGGTACAGCTTCAGTTCTTCCTAGAAGTGGCTCCAACTATAAAGAATGTGGACTGATGGATTCTCCATATCCCACCATATCCCTTGACTTGGCTTAGTATTTTTCTTTTCTTTTTTCTTTCAGGGCGGGGTGGGGGGAGGGGAGGCAGGGCAATGAGGATTAAGTGACTTGCCCAGGGTCACACAGCTAGAACTCAGGTCCTTCTGAATCTAAGGCAGGTGCTTTCTCCATTTCACCACCCAGCTGCCCCCTCGACTTAGTATTATTATTTTCTATTGTAAACTTAGTTGGGGCAGCTAGGTGGTGCAGTGGATAGAGCACCAGCCCTGGAGTCAGGAGTACCTGAGTTCAAATCCGGCCTCAGACACTTAATACTTACTAGCTGTGTGACCCTGGGCAAGTCACTTAACCCCAATTGCCTCACTAAAAAGAAAAAAAAATAAAAAAAAATTAAACTTAGTGAATGTGGATGGTTCAATGTACAAAGAATAGAGCCATCCCATTGGGAAATGGCTGAACAATTTATGTTATATGAAGGTGATGGAAAGTGGCATAAGCAATAATAAGGGAGATGAGTTCAGAGAAACCTAGGTATATTTGTATGAATTGATGCAGAAGGAAGTGAGCCATTAGAACAATTTCTACAATAACAATAACATTGTAAAGACAAGTCATCTTGAAAGACTCAGGAACTCTGATGAACAGTATAAAGGAACCGCAAAATCAGAGGCCTCATAATTAAACTTGCTGCTCACACAGAGAGGTGACAGGCCTAGTACAGATTGGGACACATATTTCTTTTGTTTGAGGTGATATGGAAAAAGGGGGACACTAGTGCACTGTTGATGGAGCTGTGAATTGAACCATCTGTTCTGGAGAGCAATTTGGAACTACACCCAAAAAGCTATAAAATGTGCATCCCCTTAGACCCAGCAGTAGCACTGCTTAGTATGTATCCCAAAGAGATAAAAGAAAAGGGGAAAGGATATTTCTAGCATCTCTGTTTCTGCTGGCAAAGAATTGGAAACTGAAGGAATGCCCATCCATTGGGGAATGGCTGAACAAGTAATGGTCTATGAATGTCATGGAATACTATTGTGCTATAAGAAATGATGAACTGGATGGTTTTAGAAAAACCTGAGAGACTTATATAAATTTATGTAAAGTGAAGGGAGCAGAACCAGGAGAACATTGTATCAGTAATAGCAATATTGTATGATGATCAACTGTGAAAGATTTAGCTACTCTGATCAATACAATGATACAAGAAAGTTCCAAAAGACTCATGATGAAAAATGTTATCTATCTCCAGAGAAAGAACTGATGGACTGAGTGTAGATTGAAACATAATTGTTTCACTTTATTTTTCTTGCTTTTTGGCCACATGACTAATATGGAAATATGTTTTTGCATGATTTCAAATGTATAAGTGAATATCACATTGGGTTGGAGAGAGGCTGGAGGGAGGAAGAGAATTTACAACTCAAAATTTTAAAAATAGTATTAAAAGTCATTTTAAAAAACAGTGAATATGTAAATTTGTTTTACTCAACTAAACATGCTTGTAACGGGTTTATTTTTCTTCTTTTCTCAATGGGAGAGCAGAGGGAGGGAGGGAGGAGAAAAGGTGGACTTTCATATATTGAAAAAAATTAATGCTTTTTTTTTTTTAATAAAGAAAAGGCAGGGGGGCAGAGCCAAGATGATGAAGGAGAGGTTGTGACTTCCTTGAGCTCCCAATAAACCCATCCACTCACTCCCAAATAATGCCATAAAAAACCCCAAAGCGGCCTAACTCCTCACATAAGAACAGAGTGAGACTATTCTCCAGCTAAAAAACGGCAATTGAGATAACCTGCTGATCTAGCTGAAAGAGGAACTCAGCTGATGCCTCTGAGTCTTCAGCGCCAGTGGCCTCTTCTGAGGTTCAGCTCTCAGATGGGTGAGCAAGTTCCTTGGTGAGCTGGGGTAAAGTGGCTGTAGTCTCTGCTGGAGTTGGGGTGAAGTGCCATGGTTCTGAACCAGTGGGGCAAATCAAGTGGTGGCAGCCCAGTGGGGGTAGGGCACAGGCACGCCAAGCTTCTGACCATAGAGAATCAGATTTCAATCAGACATCTACTTCCAGCTTCAGATGAGTTGGCAAAGAAAACAGCGGACAATAGACAGCTTCTTTGGGAGAGGGGTAGACCAGAATATACCCTCAGAACAGGATAACAACCTCAGGGCCCCTACATCCAAAGCTTCCAAGAAAAATATGAATTGGTCTCAGGCCTTGGAAGTGCTCAAAAGGGACTTTGAAGAGAAAGTAGGAGAGATAGAAGGAAGATTTAGAGAGAGGGAGGAAAAAATGGAAAGAGAAATGAAAGAAATGCAGGAGAGTAATGAGAAAAAAGTCAACAGTTTAAAAAGTCAAATGGGAAAGGAGATACAAAAGCTCTTAGAAGAAAATAATTGCCTAAGAACTAGGATTAAACAAATGGAAGCTAGTGATTTTATGAGAAACCAAGAAACAGTAAAGCAAATCCAATTGAATGAAAAAAATAGAGGGCCATATGAAATATCTCCTTGGAAAAACAGCTGACCTGGAAAAAAGATCCAGGAGAGAGAATTTGAAAATCATTGGACTACCTGAAAACCATGACCAAAATAAGAGCCTAGACATCATCTTCCAAGAAATTGTAAGGGAAAATTGCTCCAATATGCTAGAAGCAGAGGGTAAAATAGAAATTGAAAGAATTCATGGACCACCTCCAGAAAGAGATCCCAAGAGGAAAACTTCCAAGAATATTATAGCCACATTCTAGAGATTCCAGGGGCAGCAAAAAAGGAATTCAAATACTGTGGAGACACAGTCAGGATAACACAGGGTTTAGCAGCTTCTACATTAAAGGACCAGAAGTCATGGAATATGATATTCTGGATGGCAAAGGAACTGGGACTACAACCTAAAATAACCTACCCAGCAAAACTGAGTATAATGTTTCAGGGGAAAAAATGGGACTTTAGGGGGCAGCTAAGTGGCACAGTGGATAAAGCACCAGTCCTGGATTCAGGAAGACCTGAGTTCAAATCTGACCTCAGACACTTGACACTTCCTAGCTGTGTGACCCTGGGCAAGTCACTTAACCCTCATTGCCCTGCCAAAACAAAATGGGACTTTAATGAAAAAGAGGACTTCCAGGCATTTGTGATGAAAAGACCTGAACTGAATAGAAAATTTGACTTTCAAATACAAGACCCTAGAGAAGCATAAAAAGGTAAACAGGAAAAAGAAATCATGAGGGATATTAAAAGGTTAAACTGTTGTGAGATTTAAAATTGGATATTAGATCATAAATCTCCCCTCTTTAACCTTTCCCTTAATTTATCTCCCAGACTAGTAAATGGAAGAAGCTTCTGGTTTTCTAGTTAGAGCTCTTATTGTATGGTAGTCACAAGGTGATGTTGACTAGAAGGATAGGAAAGTAGAAATACAATACAAATCGTCTTAAGTCTAAGCTTAGTCTATATTCCGTATAAAACTCACCAAAAGCCCAAGGCCACCTTTGGAGAGAGAGAAAGACTGTGTCAAGCGAGTGCTGCTGGTAACCGCGAGCTGGGCCCAGTCGAACTCTCGTCAGCATCAGCCTGTGCAGCGCAGTCAGGAGACCAGCAGAGCAGAAAAAAGTCCCACTTCCGTTCTCTCCTTGCCTTTTAAGCTCGCACCCTGGAAGTGGAGTGCTAGCGGACAGTCTGACGTGCACAGCAGGCGGACTGGCGTGCATAGCTCATGCCATTGGTCTCCTCCCCGAAAGGGTGGTCCTTAAAAAACTGGCGTCTTTCAGTTATCCTAACCGATTGTTTAAAAACTTTCATTTTTTTTTTACCACACTGTTTACATTCTTACTTGAGAAGATAATACTTCCAACTCATAAGAACTTTCTAAGTATTAGGGCAGCTGAAAGGAATATACATAAACAGAGGGCACAGGTGTGAATTGAATATGAAGGGATGATATCTGTAAAGCATTTGTCCTTGTTTTTTGTGGGGCCCGAAGGATGGGGTGACATATGTCTGTGGCTGGATTTGGGTTCAGGGCTTCCTGGGTCCAGGAATGGTGCTTTGCCCACGCTATCATCTAGCAGACCCATGATGACATCTTTAAAATAAAGTAAAGGGGTAAGAGAAATGCACTGGAAGAAAGGGAAAGGGAGAGGTAGAAGGGTGTAAAAAAGCTCACATAAAAGAAACAAGAAAAAGCTTATGGAGTGGAGGGGGAAATGGGGAAGGAGTGGGGGAATGAGTGAGCCTTACTTTCATCAGAGTTGACTCAAAGAGGGAATAACATAAACACTCAGGTTGGTATAGCAATATATTTTGCCCTGAGTGAAAGTGGGAGGGGAAGGGGGAAAAGTGGGGAGAGGTGAAGGGAGGGCAAATTGGGGCAGGAGGCAGTAAAAAGCAAACCACTTTTGAGGAGAGATAGGGTGGAAGAAGATAGAAAATGGAGTAAATATCAAGTGGAGGGAATAGGATGGAAGGTGATTCAGTTAGCAATAGTAACTGTGAAAGAAATGATGAGCAGGATGATATCAGAAGGACTATGAAAAATGCAAATCATCAACAGAGGAAGAACTGATGGTATTGGAATACAGATTGAAGAATAATTTTAATTGTTAGTTCCTCTTTCTAAAGTTATTCCATCTATTTTCTTTCACAACTTGACTAATGTAATGATGCTTGGCATAACTGCATATGTATGACTTGTATTGAATTGCTTGATTCCATAGGGAAGGGTGAGGAGGGAGGGAGGAAGAAAATTTAGAACACAAAGTTTTTTAAAAAATCAATGTGAAGAAATGATGAGCAAGCAGATTTTAGAGAAATGTGGAAGGACTCACATGAACTGATGCTGAGTGAGATGATCAGAACCAGGAGAACATTGTACACAGTATCAACAACATTGTGTGTTGATCAACTGTGATAGACTTGACTCTTTTCAGCAATACAGTGATCCAAGATAGTTCCAAAGGACTCATGATGGAAAATGTTCTCCAAATCCAAAAACCAATCAACCAACCAACCAACAAAAGAATTGTGGAATCTAGATACAGATTGAACCATTCTATTTCTACTTTTTTTTGTTGTTTTCCTTTTTTTGAGTTTTTTCCTCTTTGTTCTGATTCTTCTTTCACAGCAAGGCTAATGCAGAGATATGTTTAGTGTGACTGTACATATATAACCTATATCAGATTGTTTGCTGTCTTGGGGAGGTGGTGATGTGGGATGGGGCACCAAATGATGTGGGATGGAATTTGGGGTCAAATTAATAGTGAGTTGTCCCAAAAGAATTACAAGACTCAGTGACTCAGTTTCCCAAGTTTTATTGCAATACTGTAAGTGATCGCAGGGAGAGAACCAGAAAAGTGGAAAGGTATCTCTTGATTAGTGAAAGAAAAGACAGTTATATTTATAGTATGGATAAATTGATTATCAGTCTCATAATAATCTCCACCCTTGGGAGGTACAAGGGAGGGCCTGTCCTACTCTATTCTCCACCTTGGGGAGGTACAGGGGAGGGTTTATCCTAATTTGGAGTTCCAGGGGTCCTAAGCCAACCCCCAAAGTGAGTACCTTTTTCAGTGGAGGTGTGTTTTGGGGGTTTACACGTCATAAGGTGAATCTGGGGACAAATTTGGCCTTTTCTGCACATGTCTCTTTCTGGTTCCCATGCTTAGTTTCAAAACACCTTCGTTTTTCATTAGAATTTCTATAGGCTGTCATTTAGTCTAAGCTCATCATGGCCTCTCTCCTTCTATTCCCATTATGGGCACTGATTTCTGTGGGTTCGATAACCTAGCATAAGTTATCCATTAAGTGGGGTCTAACTCCCTTCTGGAGCTCATATCTGAATTAAAGCTTGGGTCTTAGGTTTTTCTGTTAACCCTTTTTTTTCACCTCTTACATCGGGGGAAGGAGGGAGAAAAATTTGAAACTAGAAATCTTATAAAAAACCAATGTTGAAAATTATCTTGGAGGCGGAGCCAGAATGGTGGAGGAAAGACATTAAACACACAGAGCTCCTGACACAATTACACCCAAAACAGCAACAAAACAAGTCCTGGAGCAGCAAAACACACAAAAAGATGGGCTGAGATTATTTTCCAGATGTAAAGGGGGCCATACTGGGCTGTGAGCAGAATCTAACCCCGATCAGGCTGACACAGATCCCAAACACACTGCACAAGGGGAATTTACCCCCAGCCTCCGAATCAGCTGAAGCACCAGTGTCTTCTGGAACTAAGCTTACCTTCAGGTGAGATGGCTGAACAGCTGGCCCGAGGTGGGAGGGTGGTGGTGGAAAACACAGGGGTGTCTGTGGGACCTGAGGAGGAGTTCAGATATCCCACCCCAGCAGAGAAACAGGAAGAAATCTTGAGCAGCAGGAGGGCCAAGTTGGCTCGAGGTTATCTTTGGACCAGAGAACAGGCCAGGTGAGAGAAAAACCTGCCTTCCCTCAAACCAAAACACCTGGGACCCTCTAAAGCTTGACACATTGTAGCTTGCAAGTAAGGCCTCACTATAAGAGGGAGCTAAAAGTCAAGTAAAAAATGGCAAGATGAGCAAGCAAAGAAAGTTGAGAACAATAGAAAGTTTCTTTAGTGACAAGGAAGATCAAGGTGCACCCTCAGAAGAAGATAACAACCACAGGGCCCCTACATCCAAAGCTTCCAAGAAATATATGAATTGGTCTCAGGCCTTGGAAGTGCTCAAAAGAGACTTTGAAGAGAAAGTAGGAGAAATAGAAGGAAGATTTAGAGAGGTGAAAGAATGGAAAGAGAAATGAGAACAATGCAGGAGAGCTATGAGAAAAAAGTCAACAGCTTGAAAAGCCAAATGGAAAAGGGGATAAAAAAGCTGTCTGATGAAAACTATTGCCTAAGAACTAGGATTGAACAAATGGAAACTAGTGAATTTATGAGAAACCAAGATACAGTAAAGCAAATCCAAATGAATAAAAAAATAGAGGGCAATATGAAATATCTCCTTGGAAAAACAACTGACATGGAAAATAGATCCAGGAGAGATAATTTGAAAATCAATGGACTACCTGAAAACCATGAACATGTAGGGACCAATTTTTAATTGGGGAGTGTTAGCTAGGCAGCTCACCACAACATTGGGGAAAGGAAGGAGATCAACAGCTTCCCTCAAAACAGAGCAGGATTTATTTAACAAGAACAAACTTTAAAAAAAACACACACACACACACAAGCAGGATCAGTAGGATTAAGGGAAAGGAAATAAAATAGGGAAATAAATGCAACTTGAATAACACCACCACCCAGGAATCAGCTGAGAACACACAGCAGTGTCCTGTCACCTTCCAGCTTCAGGCTAAAATGGTGAAAAACCACCCTTCTTCCCAGCAGACCCCAGGCTGACCACACACAGCCCCAAGCCAATTGGCTGGCCGATCTGACAGTCACATGACTGCCCTCACTGGGCTTTGTGGAAATTTATTTTGATTTGGGGACCCTATCTTTGGGCTGAGATTAGAAAGCCTTAGGCCCTCAGGGTCTCTTCTGTGTGGGAGGTGCTGGTGCCCCTCCCCCTCTGCTTCGGCTGAGCCAAAAAGCCCCGTGGGCTGTACAAGATGCCAGGTCAGGCAGCTGGGGGGAAAAAGCCCCCAGCTTCCTCCGACCTGAGCGGAGGTATCTGAGAGATGCTGGGCTCTGGGGTAGCTTGTGCTGAGGCACGTGAGGCTCGAGCGTGCCCCCAGCCCCAGCCACAACCCTGGCTAGTGGATTAGCTTGGTGTGTGGGTGCAAAAAGCCCCGAGATTTGAGTGGAGAAAAGAAAGATATATATAGACCTGGGGGTTAGACTCAAGAGGGAGGCAGAGAAGAGGACTGGGAGGCGGCTGACAAGATTGGAAAGGTTGGAGATAGAGAGACCAGAGTGCAGCAGATGAGAGACGGAGGCTGCAGGGGCACAGGAGAAGGCTAAAGGACTAAGAGCAAGGAGGAAAGGCCATCGGACAAGATTAGAGGGACGACAAAAGAGAGGCCGAAGGGCAGACTGACGGAGCAGACAGACAGAAGGTTGGTGAGAGAGAAACACAGGGGGTCAGTGGTGGCAGTAAGGAGAGGAAAGTGAGAAGCAGGGGGATTTACAAAGTGAAAGGGGCTAGGAGTTAGAATAAAGGACCTGAGTGCCCTAAGGCAGGAGGCCACAAGGCCCTTATTGTATTAAAAAAGTTCCAGGCACAAAAGGTGGGAAGAGACTGCAGGAACGCAGTCAGGTTTTACCTTTTATTTCCCTGTATTCTTAATTTTAAATAGTATCTCATAAATAAACTCTGCTTTGATTATTTAGTTAAGTGGCTTCTTAATCCTGTTCTTATCAATTTTGGAAGTGGAGCAGTGTGGTGGAACTTTATAAATGACCCACATTAAATTAATAGCAGTCAGATAGCCAGCTAGTCAAAAGTCCCCAGATTAGTCCTCCAGTCAAATTAGCCCCCAAATTAGGCTAGTCATCAAAAATATTTTCACAGCTTCCAGTCATAATTTTGCTAGGCCCATATAGGTGTTGGTGAGTGGTGATGACGTGAGGTGCCAGCGCCATGGCAATGGCTACAACCAGTGGATGGAATACCATGTCGTTTGCAGAGGCACTGGCCTCAGCCCCAGGCCAGTGCATGCACTGGGTTTTAAAAATTCTGCCAAAATATGGGGTCATAAAAACCTCAAATAACAATTAATTCTTTACAACCAAAGTAAGAGCTTAGACACCATCTTCCAAGAGATTGTGAGGGAAAATTGCCCTGTTATTCTAGAAGCAGAAGGCAAAATAGAAATTGAAAGAATCCACCAATCATCTCCTGAAAGAGATCCCAAAAGGAAAACTTCCAGGAATATTGTAGCCAAATTCCAGAGTTCCCAGGTCAAGGAGAAAATATTGTAAGCAGCTAG
Source organism: Dromiciops gliroides (assembly GCF_019393635.1). Taxonomy (NCBI): domain Eukaryota; kingdom Metazoa; phylum Chordata; class Mammalia; order Microbiotheria; family Microbiotheriidae; genus Dromiciops; species Dromiciops gliroides. The sequence goes on from NC_057862.1 coordinate 698,290,390, forward strand.
AAAAAAAGAAATTCAAATACTGTGGAGCTCCAATAAGAATAAAACAAGATCTAGCAGCATCTACATTAAAGGACTGAAGGGCATGGAATATGATATTCTGGAGGGCAAAGGAACTGGGACTACAGCCAAGAATCATGGACCCAGCAAAACTGATCATAATCTTTCAGAGAAAAAAATGGGACTTCAATGAAAAAGAGGACTTTCAGGCATTTGTGATGAAAAGACCTGAACTGAATAGAAAATTTGACTTTCAAATACAAGACCCTGGAGAAACATAAAAAAGTAAGCAGGAAAAAGAAATCATGAGGGATATTAAAAGATCAAACTGTTTACATTCCTACATGGGAAGATAATACTTTGAACTCATAAGAACTTTCTCAGTATTTAGGTAGCTGAAAGGAATACACTTAGACACAGGACACAGGTCTGAACTGAATATGAAGTGATGATATCTGTAAAGTATTTATTTTTTTGTTCTTTGTGGGGCAAACACGGTGGGGTGTCTTATGTCTGTGACCAGAGTTGGGCTTGGGGCCTCCTGGGTCCTGGACTGGTACTTTGTCCACTGTGGCACCTAACTAACCCATGATGACATCTTTAAAATAGGGTTGAGGGGTAAGAGTAATAGACTGGGGGAGGGGGATGGGGAGAGATGGTTTGGGGAAAGGTGGTTCACATGAAGGAAACAAGAAAAAAACTGATGGAGGAGAGGGGAAATGGGAGGAGTGGGGGAGTGAGTGAACCTTAATATCATCAGAACTGGCTCAGAGGGACTAACATACATACTCAAGTGGGTATAGTAATATATTTTTGCCCTGAGGGAAAGTGGGAGGGGAGGGAGATAAGGGTGGGGGAGGAAAAGAGGGGAAGGAGGGAAGGGTAGATTGGGGGAGAGAGCAGGAAAAAGCAAAACACTTTCAAGGAAGGTGAAGATGTTCTGCATAACTGCACAAATATGACATATTGAACTGCATGATTTCAGAGGGAGGGTTGAGGAGGGAGGGAGGAAGAAAAATTTAGAACACAGAATTAGCTCAAAGTCCTTAATCTCATCAGAGTGCGCTCAAGGAAGGAATAACATTCACACCCAATTGGGAGGAATAATCTATTTAACCCTACAGGAAAGTAGGAAGGGAAGAGGATAAGGAGGGAAGGGTGAAAAAAGGGAGTACAGGACAGAGGAGGGGACAGTCAGAAGTAAAACACTTTTTAAAAAAAATTTTTTTAAATTTTTATTTTTTTGCGGGGCAATTGGGGTTAAGTGACTTGCCCAGGGTCACACAGCTAGTAAGTGTCAAGTGTCTGAGGCTGGATTTGAACTCAGGTCCTCCTGAATCCAGAGCCGGTGCTTTATCCACTGCACCACCCAGCTGCCCCAGAAGTAAAACACTTTTGAGGAGGAATATGGTAAAAGAAGATAGAAAATAGAGTACATATCACGGGAAGGGAATAGGATGGAGGGAAATAGTTATGATGATTGATTTTTTATAATGGCAAAACGTGTGGTACCTACTTTGCTGGACTATTATGAAGAAAATTCTTTGCCAAGTTTAAGGTACTATATACAGATTATGATGAACAGGATACTATCAGAAAAACCTGGAAAGAACTACATGAACTGAAGCAGAGAGAAATGTACTATATACAAAAGAACAGCAATAGTGTAAATGATCTGCTGGGAAGTGTGGAAATTTATTTTGATTTGGGGACCCTTCCTTTGGGCTGAGAATAGAAAGCCTTAGGCCCTCAGGGTCTCTTCTGTGTGGGAAGTGCTAGTGCCCCTCCCCCTTAGCTTCAGCTGAGCCAAAAAGCCCAATGGGCTGTATGAGATGCCAGGTCAGACAGCTGGGGGGGGAAAAGCCCCCAGTTCCCTCCGGCCTGAGCCAATCTATCCCAGAGATCCTGGGCTTGTCCAGGCCGGGTTCTGGAGTGGCCTGTGCTGAGGCACGTGATGCTCAAGCATCCCCCCAGCCGCAGCCCTGGCTGGCGGATTAGCTTGGGGTCTGTGGGGGCAAAAAAAAAGCCCTGAGATTTGAGTGGAGAAAAGGAAAATATATATAGAACTGGGAATTAGACTCAGGGGGGACTGGAAGACAAGATTAGAGGGACAGCAAAGGCTGCAGAGGGCAGACTGATGGAGCAGACAGACATACAGAACAGGAGGCAGCAGAGAGCACAGAAGTGGTCAGCACAGGGTACAGGTTGGAGAAAGCTAAGATTAAGAGAACAGAAGGACACTGGAGCACTAGGAGAACGGAAGGAGAGGTCAGTGAGAGAGAAACACAGGGGTTCAGCAGTGGCAGTAAGGAGAGGAAACTTAGAAGCAGGGGGATTTACAAAGTGAAAGGGGCATGGAGTTAGAATGTAGCTGAGCAGGGAAAGTAAAACATACCCTAAGGCAAGAGGTGGCAACGGCCCTTATTGTATTAAAAAAATTCCAGGGGCAGCAGGTGGAAGCACCAGAATGCAGTCAGGTTGTACGTTTTATTTCCCTGTATTCTTTTTTTTTTTTAATTTAAAAAAATTTTTTTTTAGTGAGGCAGTTGGGGTTAAGTGACTTGCCCAGGGTCACACAGCTAGTAAGTGTTAAGTGTCTGAGGCTGGATTTGAACTCAGGTACTCCCGACTCCAAGGCCAGTGCTCTATCCACTGTGCCACCTAGCTGCCCCCCTGTATTCTTAATTTTAAATTGAATCCCATAAATAAACTCTGCTTTGATTATTTAGTTAAGAGGCTTCTTAATCTTTTGCTTATCAATTTGGGAGTGGAGCAGTGTGGAGAAATTTTTTAAACCGCCCATACATAGTTAATAGCAGTCAGATAGCCAATCAGTCAAAAGTCCCCAGATTAGTCTTCCAGTCAGATTAGTCCCCAAATTAGGCTAGTTAGTCAAAATATTTCCACAGAAGCATGTGGGTATTTTCAGCAAGACAATGATCCAATATAACCCTGAAGGACTTAGGAAAATTGCAATCCATCTACAGAGAAAGAACTGATGGTATCTGAAAACAGATTGTATGGGATAGGGGGACTTGAATCAGTTCAGATTCTGAGGATGGGGTCTGGAAAGTACCCAGCCCCCAGTCCCTGGTACTGTTAGATTATTCTGTTCATGTTTTGTTCTATTGATTATAATATAAATCATGTATCTTGCCTTACTGAACCTGAAGTATCCTGATACCACCCATTCCCCCACCCCTTGCCTACATTCCAAACCCCCAGTCCGTGTTATGGGTTAGTTATGCTGTTGCTACAACACCCCTTTCCCCACCCCCCACCCCTTGTTGCTATGATCAGGCGGAGAAGATGTCTCTTGCTAGCACAGACCCCATCCAGATACTACCTCTCCCTTCTTGCATTCCTCCAAGTACCAGCTCCTGGTACCATCACTCCCCTCTTCCCCCTTGCCCCCTCCTTACATGGGTAAAATGGTTTCACCCTTTCCCCCTCCCTTGGTTTGACCTTTTCCCCCTCCCCTTTCCCCCCAGCTCTTGGACATAACTGAGCATGCATTCATACCCTGATCACAAGCTGAACACGCACCCTGGGTGAGACAGGATTGGATGTAAGATTGTGAGCTCACCCTGTGCATGAGGAGACCCCTCCCCTCAAAACTTCCATAAAAATCCAACTCATAAGCCTATTAACACACTCCTCATCTCTTGCATGGGGTTGCCCATTCTCATGAGAATGTAATAAATCTGCCTCTGCTTGACTTAGTGGTCTCCTCAAGTTATTTAGGTAAACTGAGGCATTTTGTCCTGAACACAAATGGAAACACATTTAAAATTTTTTTCTTTGACAATTCCTTAATCGGAAGTTTTGTTTTTTAAATGTTTTCTCTCACAACCTAGCTAATGTGGGAATGTTTTCCATGACTACTCATGTATAACTTATTTTGAATTGCTTGAGTTCTTGTGGGTGGGGGGTGGAAAGGGAGGGAGGAAGAGAAGTTGGAATACAAAGTTTTCAAAAATTGATGTTAAAATTTGTTTTTACATATATTTTGGAAAATAAAAAAATAAAATTTAAATGAAATTATCTCTACATTGTGAGAAATGGGTAGTTGTCTCCTCTCAATGTTGATAGAACAGTCAGTCATACTCCCCCTGACCTGTTTGTAGGACAAAGGTCTCAGATCCCCTCCTCCCCCTCAGGTTAGCAAGGTCACATGGTTCAAGGAGCCCTGGTCTCAATAAGGTCCGCTCCAGAGTTGTGTCCATATAAGGAAGTATAAACTCCACTCCTAAGTTATGCCCATACAAGGAAGAGGGGTGAGAATATTGCGTTCCGATTAGCTAGTTTTTGCACATAGATTGTAACCCCACTAGTGATGAAAAAGGGAAAGGTCCATTCTTGTTAGGGACTAGGGTATAAAACAGGGCCTGCGAGCCCCCTTTCTGGGCACCCACTAGCTGCACACTAGGGTGCCTCCTTCCCATGAGAAGAAAATAAAGCCTTTGTCACTTCGCTGCTGAGTTCTTGCAAATTATTGAGAAGAGGATAGATTTTTCCCTCACAACATGTAACTAGAAAAAATAATAATAATAAAAGAAAACATAAAAAGAAAAGGCAACATCCTTTGTTCCCTCTCCCCAGAAAGAAACAAAACACAACTACTTCCCAAACTGGGAGCAGATTCTTGTCTATCACCTTGGTCTCTGGGGAGAGTATACTCCAATTAGAGTAATGACCAGACCAGGTGGGATTTATACCAGGAGTGCAAGGCTGGTTCAATATTAGGAAAACTATCAGTATAATTGACCATATGAATAACAAAACCAACAAAAATGAACTCCAGTTGCTGGACCTCTGCTGACTCTTTGGACTTTTTAAAGTTCACTCTTGTATATATTCCCCGAATATCAGGGAAGAATACACACAACAGAGACAGAAACAAGGGTAGCCATTCAGCCTTAGATACATGGTGACCAAGGTAAGGAGATGAGGCAGTTGCATCAAGACCTGCTATTGCTACTGTCAGGAAGCAAACAGCATTTCTTCCTCCTCCTTACTAAGAAGCTACCAAGGAAGAGAAACCTAGAGACTTCATCTTATCAAGCCTTTTGTAGGCACACTTAGTTCCTGCTTAGCATTTCAAAGAGCCTACCCTGATTTGTTCAAGTTATCATTAATGCTTGAAATTTCTCTACTATATTAAAAATCCATTTATTTCTTCTGGAGAATTATACTCAATTTTACAAGATACATTTTAAAAAATTTTGTCTTTTGATATATTTTGATATTTCCTTTCCTTTATCATAATGGAAGCATATCGTGACCTTCTCTGGTTGTTTGGCATTTAAACTCTTTCCTTCTGCCTGCTTAAAGTATTTTTTCTTTGAACTGGAATTTCTGGATATTGGCTACAACATTTCTGAATGTTTTCCATTTGGGTTCCTTCTGGGAGGTGTTCAATGGATTTTTGTCTACTTTCACTTTGTCTTCTGCTTGTCATAGTTGTGGGTGGTTTTTGTAAATGACTTTTTAAAAACAATAAGCTATCCAAGTTTTTTCTTTGGTCATGTTTTTCAGAGAGTTTGATGATTCACCAATTATCTCTCCTCATCCTCTTTTCTAGGTCAGTTGTTGTTGATAGTGGACACCCCACATATATAATGTTTGAGATGACATTTATAAAATGCTTAACACAATGTCTGGCACATAGTGAGTGTTTAATAGATGCTTGTTTCTTTCCTTCTTTACCTACTTCTTTTCTTTCTTCCTCCCATGTTCTTAGCATTTTTCAGTCTTTGACTTGTGACAAGAAAACTATTTTGATTTCAATTTAACATATCTGTAAAACTTAACAAATAAAACAAAATTTCACAAATTTCACAACATTTAACAATTTAACAAATCAGTAAAAGTTTATTTCAAATCTTGTTGCCATTCTGCTCAGGGAGAAATATCAGTTATCCTATAGAAAAGCCTTCCTTTGGGACAAGTGGCTTTCTCAAGATGAGCCATTTCAAACCACAGTTATTTACACTTTATAGAAAGCACACAGTTATTCTTCTTCGTAACTCGCTGGTCATCAGCCTTGGGGGCATTTTGTGGGGTTTCAAGGAAGGAGATAACAAGACTTTCTTTTTGTTTGTTTGTTCTTTATTTTTTATTTTTTTATGCAAGGCAATGAGGTTAAGTGACTTGCCCAGGATCACATAGCTAGCACTAGTCAAGTGTCTGAGGCCGGATTTGAACTCAGGTCCTCCTGAATCCAGGGCCAGTGCTTTATGCACTGCACCACCTGGCTGCCCCCAACCAACAAGATTTTCTAATCTATGAGTCTGTAATTGAATTTAGGGGTTCAAGAGAGAGAGTGGACTATGTCAATGTTTGTGTTTTGCTTGTCCTTACACAAGAACTGAGGAAAAAGAAAGTAAATATGGGGGTGAAATGTGACTGCCCATTGAACACCAAAATGGAGGCTTATTCTAAAGTAGCATTAATCATGTCAGGAAAAGAAGAACACTGGGCCACTGGCAAAACTTCATCATTGCCTGAGTACAGAACAGGAGGGGTTCTGACATGTTGGGTAGTGGACCTCTTTGGAAGCTGTGCTTGGCTGAATCAATTCATGATTTTTTTTTTACTTCTTATCCTTGGCAAATATCTGTTTTGCTATCGCTAAGTAAATATCCTTGTGTGGGAAAAAAAAAGAGAGGACTTCTTTGGACATGGGTGAGTGAGTAGGTAGTGATAGAATTGTACAGATAAGAAATAACATGGCATCAATAAAGCATTAAAAATATACCAAAGCAAACAAGTTCAGAAGAAGGTACAATCGGGGCAATTTTGTTACTAAAGTGTTAAATTTAAGATCTACTGTTTGGAAAAACCACGTTCCAGAAGTGCATAATAAAATACATACACAAAAAAATCAATAGCCCAGTACTCCCCAAACTCTGCCATAGCTGTAGATCTAATATCCTGCCATCTTATAGTGATGGAGGAGCAGCTTTTGGAAAAAAGACCCAGGCTGGATATGGATCTGGGAGTCATCTGCCCAGAGAGGCCAAGGGAGGTCCCCTGGGGAGATCAAGTCAACAAGCATTCATTAAGCACTTAACCCCTTCAGACTCTGTGCTAAGCACTGGGGATATAAGGAAAGGAAAAGAAAAAACTAAAACAAACTAACCCCTGCCCCCAAGGAGCTTTCAATCTAACGGGGGAGACAAGCTATAGGCAGCTATGCACAAACTAGAGATAGGATAAATTGGAGATAATCAATAGAGGGAAGGCACTAGAATGAAGAGGGATTGGGAAAGGTTCTTGTGGGGGAGGGAAGTTTGGCTGAGACTTGAAGGAGATCAGGGAAGCCCGGAGGCAGAGATGAGCACTCCAGGCATAGGGGGCAGCGAGATGGTTCAGGAGAGAGAGTGTCATGTGTGAAGATCAGCAAGGAGGCCAGTGTGCCCAGAGTGTGAGGGAGAAGGGAAGACAGGGTCCAGGGCATGAAGGGCTTTAAAGGCTGAACAGAAGAGTTGGTATTTGATCCTGGAGGTAATAAGGAGCCACTGTAGCTTACTGAATAAGGATTTTGGGTATATGTTGGGGTGACATGGTCAGACCTGAACCTTAGAAAGATCCATTTTGGAGAATGCACTGGAGTGGGGAGAGACCTGAGGCAGGCAGGCAGCCCCTGCCCCAACACCTATCGCAATAGCCCAGGCATGAGGTGATGAGGGTCTATACCAGAGGAGAGAAGGGGGCATCTCTGAAAAATGTGGCTGAGGCAAAATCTAGGAGAGATGCTCCGGACGTGAAATTGACAGGCCTTGGTGCCACATTAGAGGGGAGGGGCAGGTGCAGAGAGAATGAGGCGTCCAGGCTGACGCTTCCATTTTGCCCTTTTTTGGAGTCACAGAGATGGTGAATGGAGCTGTAGCGGGTGGATTGACACTCTTTTTCCAGGAGCAGTGTCAGTATGGATTCACTAAGGAGATCAAGGGAAAGGGAGACACGGAGGAGATGGTGGAAGTGTAAAGTAACGATGCCACCCATAAAGGGTATGAAGCACGAGGAGCTGGCTGGTGGTACTGAACGTGAGAAGCAATTGGGTCATTCACAGGCTCCAAGGGCCCATTTCCTTAGGGCCCAGCCCCAGGGCCACCCAGACAAGAAAACAAACATGAACCAGGCCCTGCCCTGCGGGGCTTACTTACTGGGGGTGGGAGAATGTCTCACCTGCACCCAGGAGAAGGCTTTTCTGTCAGGCAGGATAACCTGGCGGCAGGGGCTGTGGACCCACCTGCTCTTTCCTGTTTTCCATAGGAGGGTAGTTCCATGCAGGAGTGGGGGAGATTGTCCTGGGAGATTCCATCTGCCAGGAGGAATATGGTTCCCTAGACTGGGAACCAGGAATCTACATGAGCCAAATGCTGGGCCTTCCAGTCATTTCCTTCTCCAAGGATGGCGCAGGGAAGCTGTCCATAGAAACACAAATTCCCACAAGACCCAAGAGGCAGCTTTCCTGTGAGTGCTTACATCCTGGGTGCTACCTACAGAGGGCAGGGCTCCAGGCTGTGGGTCTGGGGCTAATAGCAACCTTTCTTTTTTGGTGAGGCAATTGGGGTTAAGTGACTTGCCCAGGGTCACACAGCTAGGAAGTGTCAAGTGTCTGAAGCCGGATTTGAACTCAGGTCCTCCTGTCTCCAGGGCCGGTGCTCTATCCACTGCGCCACCTAGGTGCCCCTTGAAGCCGGATTTGAACTCAGGTCCTCCCGTCTCCAGGGCTGCTGCTTTATCCACTGCGCCACCCAGCCACCCCAACAACCTTTCTTAGCCTCGTTTTTTCATCTATAAAGAGAGAAGAGTTGGGTTTAATGGCCTCTGAGGGACTGTCTTGCTCTAAGTCTGTCGCCATGATGATGACTCTTCACTTCTGATGGACGTTTACCTCCCTTTCTGACCCACACTCTCTGGTGCGGGAGAGCTATCCTTCAGTGAATTGACAAAAACCCTTGTGATTAGATAAGAAAAGATGAACCCAAGCAGTCTCCAGTCTGAAATTCCTGCTGGCTCACTCCAACCCCAGGATGACCTCACCTGCGGGGTCACTAACACTGAACCTCGGACCTCGCCTTGGTCACAGAATGAAACACAGGTTTCATTCTGACTGTGTGGGGACAGCACTTCAAAGACCCCGCCTCTCCCTGGCACTGAGCCTCTGCCCCTGCCCCCTCCCCTGTCCCCCACCCTCTCTAGTTCTTTCCCATGGGGTTACTCATTAATCACACCTGTCAGCTCCCAGCTTCCCCTTCTGGCAAAGAGCCTGACCTTAAATGGCCCTGAGAGGGAACCTCTGGACCAGAAAGGGCTTTAGGGGAGGCAGAACTGCCCAAGGTGACAGAGCAAGTTAGTGGCAGAGGGAAAATCAGAAGCCACAGCGGGTGGGAATGGGGCATTTTCCAGGTTTCCTGAGTTAAATATTCTTAGGCTAAGCTTCCTCTGAAGCCATATTCCATTCAGTAAGCACTGAGTTAGCACCCACTGTGTACAAGGCATTGGGCAAGCTAGAGCAAAACATTTAGTAAGCACTACTGGGTAAGCAGCAGGTCCTGCCCATAGATAGGTGGCTATCTGTCCTGGGGGACTCTCAATCAGAGCCTCCCGTAAATGTCACAGGGTGCCCCCTAATGCTGTGTATCTTTCCCTGATGGTCCCATGGCGCTGGCAGAAGCTGAGGGACACTCGGCTGTCTCTACATGACAAGCCCACCTTCTTTTCTGCCCATACTCATGGAACTCCAAACCTAGAGCTAGAAGAGACTCCAAAAACCATCTAATCCAACCTCTTCATTTTACAGATGAGGAAACTGAGGTCCACTCACCAAAGTGTGCTCACGCACATAAGAGGTAGGATTTGAACCCAGACCCAGTCCTCTTTCATTTGTTCCCCATTGCCTTTGGTGACTCTTTCTCAGTCTCACTGTAGCCTGCCTTTACCTTTCCGTGGCCCTTTGGGGGATACGCTACATTAATTTTTCAGACTGGTACTCCAGGCCTGATAGCCACACCTCAAGAAGATGGGGTTTAGAGGCAAACATAAAAATTGGACCCAGACCTCAGGTACCTTATATCCTCCTTACACATACAGATGAGCAAAGGTATCGGCTTGCCTACCCAAAGAGTTTTTGGGGACGGGGGATCAGGAAAGGTTTCTTGGAGGAGGTGGCATTGGGGTGAACTTTGAAAATAGCTAAGAACTGTAAGAGGTGGCCCAAAGAGAAGGCATACCTGGCAGAGGGGGCATGGAGGCAGAAAGCCAAGTGCCAAATTTGGGGTCTGGCATGGTCTCCCCATGGGAGACAGCATAGTATAGTGGGAAGACTTCTGGTTCTAGCAGAGAGGCCCTGGGATTCTGGGAAGATGGCGGAGCAGGTCAGAAAACTTTCAGCCCTCTGAATTTCCTCCACAAAAAAGGACAGAACATCACTTCAAAGTGATTGTTGGTAAAGCAGATGTCCTCCTAAGGTAAGGAGAGAAGAGCCTGGGAAAGACCAGACTTCCAGGGGCAGAGTGAAGCACAAATACCTCCAGGCACATTCTGCAGCCTCAGCCTCAGGACCCTTCCCCCCAGGGACAGTGTGGGGGCTGGATGGCTGCTCGGGAGAGGACTGAGGACTTTTGACTGCTGGGGGAGGCCAAGCACAGCTGTGCTGACCAGATGCAGGTCCCAGCTGTGGCTTCTAGGGGGAAGGAGCTAGCACATGCCTGACAAGAACTGCAGCAGAGGGGCAGGGACCCTGCTGGCTGTGGGCCTTGGTAGGAAAGCAGAGTCCCTGGTTTCAGTTCTGTGGCAGGGAGGACAGTTGAAGTTCGCATCCACCAGAGGTAACGCAGAGAGCAAGAGTGTTTATGGGACAGCATGGCTGGGGGGCCCTGGCCTGGCTTAGCGGTAAAGAGGGGTACCTAAGGTTGGGCCCCTAGAAAAAAACAGTAAGACACATCTGAGGCCTGCAGTATCAGTCGCCAATCCTGGAGACTAGAATTTGATTATAATAAGCTGCTAAAAATAAAATTAAAAAATTAAAAATGAGTAAGCAAAGGAAAATGAATCCAACCATAGATAGAAACTTGTTGCTTGTCCTTTGTCCTCAAAGAGGATGATGACATTAGGGTCATGTCATGACTTGGCTGTGCAAGGTCACCAACCTCACTTTCTCCTCCAGAGGGCAAGATATACATCAAGATGACTGGAGATGGCCCCAGATGTTTGAGGCAATTGGGGTTAAGTGACTTACCCAGGGTCATGCAGCAAGTAAGTGTCTTTGGTGAGATTTGAACTCAGGTCCTCTTGACTCCAGGGCCAACACTCTATCCACTGTATCACCAAACTATCCCAGATAGCAATTATGGGGATAGAAAAGGTCTGGGTTCATATTCAGAGGAAAATAGTGGAGCTAAAAAAGTCACTCCTTTTTTAATGAGATATGTCAAATGTTCACAAATCCAAAAAGCATTCTTTTTTTTTTTCTCCTTTTGGTGAGGCAATTGGGGTTAAGTGACTTGTCCAGGGTCACACAGCTAGTAAGTGTTAAGTGTCTGAGACCAGATTTGAACTCAGGTCCTCCTGAATCTAGGGCTGGTGCTCTATCCACTGCACCACCTAGCTGCCCCCAAAAAGCATTCTTGAAAGAACTTAAAGACTTTAAAAAGCAATTAAGAGAGAGAGGGGAAAAATTAGGAAAAACAATAAGGGCAACTCGAGAAAATCAAGAAAATTGTCAAAAGTGAACCAACTGGAAATAGAGAATCAAAAACTCAAAGAAGAAAGTAACTCCTTGAAAACCAGAATTGGGCAAGGGGAAACAAATGACATTATATGACACCAAGAAACGATAAAACAAAACCAAAACAATGAAAAAATAGAAGAGAATGTAAAATATCTCATCAGAAAAATAACTGATGCAGAGAATAGATCAAGGAGAGACAATATAAGAATAGTCAGACTACTTGAAAGTTATGATAAAAAAAAAGAATCTTGATACAGTATTACAAGAAATGAGTAAAGAAAATGGCCCTGAAGTTCTAGAACAAGATGGTAAAGCAGAAATAGAAAAAATCCATCAATCACCACCTGAAAGAGATCCTAGGAGGAAAATTTACAGGAATATCATAGCCAAGTTTCAAAGCTCCCAGGTGAAGGAGAAAATATTGCAAGCAAGAAGGGAAAAAACCGATGCAAATATTGAGCAGCTACAATAAGGATTATGCAAGACCTAGCAGCTACTATGTTGAAGGACTGTAGGTCTTGGAAGACTATATTTTGTATACCAAAAGTTATTTGTGACCAAAAGAGCAGAACTTAATGGAAAATTCAGTTTATCAGATCCAGCAGAAATATAAGGTAAACATTAAAAAGCAACTATAAGGGACTCAATTAAGTCACACTGTTTACTTCTTGTATGTGAAAATGTTACCAAGGCTTTGTTGACTGTCATCATTATTTGGGTAGTTTGAAAGAAAGGCTTGGGCTGAGCTGTGAATGATGGGGGCGATTCCAAAAAATAAAACTGCACAGGGAGAAATAAAAAGGAGTAATCATCTCATACAAATGAGGCATGAAAGGAAGAACTGATACAGAAGAAGCAAGTGGAGACGGAGGGTTGGTAGTGTAGGAACCTTACTCTCATTAGAAATGGGTTAAAGAGAGAACAACACATACTTCTTCAAGGACATAAAAGTCTTCTAAATTTAGAAAGAAATGAGGGGGAGGGGGAGGAGGATAAAGGAGGGACTTTTAGATTAAAGAATAGGAGAGCAAAGTAGTGGGTAGAGGTAAATTAGATGAGTGAGGAGAGAGAGGATAAATAGGGTGAGAAGGATAGTGAGGAAAAATAGTATGGAGGGAAATAAACAAGTAATTATAACTTAGAATGTGAATGGGATGAATTTGCCCATAAAAAGAAAATGGATCTGAATTCAACAATATGTTGCTTTCAGTAGGTGCAATAAAAATAAGATTAAAATCACAGAGTTAAAGTAAAGGGCTGGAGTAGAATTTATCATGTAAAAAAGCAGTAATAGTAGTCATGATCTCAAAGTTAAAGCTAAAATAGATTTAATTAAAAGAGGAAAATAGGGCAACTACAGTGTTTAAGTCTCATTTCTCAAATATATAAAGAATTCTGTCAAATTTCTAACAATATAAGGCAAACCCCAATTGACAAATGGTCAAGTCATAGGAACAGGCAGTTTTTTGATGAAGAAATCAAAACTATGTTATCATATGAAAAATGCTCTAAATCATTATGGACCAGAGAAATGGAAATTAAAACAGCTTTGAGATATCATCTTGCATCTATGAGATTGGCTAAAGTGATAGATGCCCTTCAGCTGGGGAATGGCTAAATAAGCTGTGTGTATATGATTGTCATGGAATATTACTGTGATATGGGAAATGATGGGGGGCAGCTAGATGGCACAGTGGCCTGGATTCAGGAGGACCTGAGTTCAAATCTGGCCTCAGACACTTAACACTTACTAGCTGTGTGACCCTGGGCAAGTCAGGAATGATGAGTTGATTGATTTTGAAAAACATGGAAAGACTTAGGTCTATAAAGGAGGATGCTGATCACTTACAGAGAAAGAACTGAAAAATAGAAATATGCATGGTATGGTCTTACATATATGTGTGACTTGCCCAGGGTCACACAGCTAGTAAGTGTTACAGTCAGTTAGATCAGCAGTGGGTTTTGAAGACAGACCATCATTCATGCCACCATAGCAGGCCACCTCTCTGACATTGTCTGAATCTAATTAAAGGCAGGTTCTCGTTAGGGAGGCCTCTTCTACAATAGAAACAGCTGTGGCAGCTGGGTAGAGCAGTGGAGTGATGGATATGATATGTCAGGGACATCCCAGCTCAAATCCAGCCTCAGACACTTCCTAGCTGTGTGACCCTGGGTTAATCACTTAACCTCCGTCGGCCTCAGTTTCCTCATCTGTAAAATGAGACTCAGAACAGCATCCACCTCCCAGGGTGGTTGTAAGGCTCAAATGAGATATGAACACACAGTCGGGGTTTAATCGGTACTCGTTCCTTTCCCTTCCCCTCACTTCCTTCAGCAGGGTGACTCCAACCATGAAGGCCGCCACCAGAGGGCGCTGGCATCCCAGAGAATCTGTTCCCCGCCTATCGGGGCAGGGAATTCAGGCTTGCAGGAAATGATCCAGCCCTGAAGGGGTGGGACAGCACGGTGTTCAAATGGTCCAAAGGTCTCTCTCTTCCCTTCCCTCTGTTTGCCTATGCTGGTGACCAAATGCCTGGCCATAGGAGTCACTGACCAGTTCTGGTCACTGAAATGGGGAGAACAATATCTGTACTGCCCACCCCTCAGGGGTATTGGGAGGGAGCCTCACCTGGAGAAACCGGAGGGACAGCTGTGATGGTGAAGATGATGTTGATCGTTGTTCATCTTGTTCTTGTCATTTCCCATGGGCTCCGGGAGAAACTGTCCAAGGACAATTCACTCTCTAGTTCGTTCCTTTATAGTCACTGTTCTCCCCTTGCACAGGTGGGCAAAATAACGATTGTGGAAGCTGAACCGGAGGTCATTCGGCTGCCACCTCATTCCTCTTAGTATTTTATCAGTGATAGAGGAAAGTCCCTTTCCTAATGCAGGTTGGTCCTTTCTCTACAACGAAGAGTCTTAGAGACCTCCCGAGCAATCAGGTCAGATTAAAATGGGGGGGGGGGGGGCATCAGTCCATATAAGGATGGGCAGCACAGAAATACTGTGTTTTCTATGAAATTGATTTCACGGGATATTTCCCGATTACATTTTAATCTGGCTCAATCTCCACCCAGGCGTGTTGTGGGTCACATGTAGTCAAACTGTTTGTCATCTCCGACCTAGAGGACTGAGAATTTATGTGACTTGCCCGGCATCAGTCAGGATTGGTCTGTGATGAGACTCGAACCCAAGTCTTCAAGACTTTGAGGTCAATTCTCTAGCAACTAAGATATCCTTCCTCCTCCTCCTCCTTCTCCTGTTCCTCAGCAGCGGTAATGGTAAATTAATCAAATTCAATTCACTGAGCACTTATTAGACACCTACTGTATGCTGGTCACACATAGTTGGCAGGAGACAAGGGTACAGAGGCACAAGTGAGGTACCTAGGAGCTCATATCCACCTGTTTGGGGAAGGGCATTAAAACTCAGCACACAGTTCTCCAGGGAACTGCCAGGAGGCCAGAGGGCTCCACAGGGGCTATGGGGTAGGCATCTGAAATGCCCCTGAGCTGAGCCTAGGAGGAAGCTGGGGATTCCTGAGGCCCAGGAGAAGTCGGGGAGCATGCCGGTCACGTGTCTGGGATTAGGTGGGAAACGGAACATTTTAGAAAAGCCTGGTATTGTGGAGCTTCCCCTGTAGGGATCAAGAACCTCAGTTTCCTCCTCCGCGAAGTGGGAAAATAATCCCTCCCCTCCCTGCCTCCCATGAGCTGGAGGGCCCTGGTCTGACACAGCTGACGGTCCCGAGGGAGCCCCTGAGTAGTGTGTTTGCTCTCTCTGGGCTCATCTCCAGAGGGTTTGTCCAAGGCCTTCAGGCTCAGACTCTGGAGCACCCCACCCCCACCCCCCACTGGCGTTTGTTTCGTTTCCCGGGTTTTCGGTTTTCTTGTTTACTGGAGAGAAAAAAAGAAGCGGGGACTCACACGGGAAGCAGCCCTATGAGAAGGTGTCTGGAACTCAGGAAACAGGGAATTTACCGTTTCCTGGTTCATTGTATTTGAAATAAAAGAATTGTTTTGTGTTCTGAGTTTTTAAATGCTCTTTCTCCCTAAGCCCCCCACCTCCCTGACCTCCCACCCTCGCGCCCCCTCCCCCATCTCCATCCCTCAGACTCCCAAGTTACAATAAACTAGTAAGAAAACAGGGCTAAGTGGAGCTGGCAGGAGAAAACAGGCTGGCTTTGGCACAGGGCAGAAGGAGGACGGACCCTCGGCCTCCACAGGCTTTGCTTTGCAGAGCCTGCCCCTTAGAATGGGGCAGAGAATTCCTGCCCGGCGGTGGGGGTACGTAGGCCGAAGTGAACAGGGCTTCGGTCCTCATTCCCTGTGTTACTGCGGGTAAGTTGCTGCCTCTCGAAGCCACCTCCTTTCCTAGGCCCCTCCCGGGCTGGAAGCAAGCCTGTTAATACCTGTGCATTGTGCCTAGGCCAGTGCCACTGCCCCCAGTTTGGTGAGGAATGTAGGACAAGGGTTATTATGGCCATTTCTCAGATGATTCTCAGATAAGGAGACTCACAGAGCCCGTGGAGGGCTGCTCATTTCCCACTTGGACCAGCATGGCCCTGGGCAGGGTTGGGCCCTGAGCCCTTGATGGGCACAGCTGGGGCTTACCCCAGAGTTCCCAGAATTCACCTCCCGGGTCCAAGTCAAGGGAGGCTCTTCCTCCCAGGTGTGAGTGCTCTCATCCCCCCTCCTCAGTGACCTGGGGGTCATCTGCTCCTCTACAGAATAGAAACCCCATGAGGGCAGGGATCATTTCATTTTGATCACCCCTCCCCAGCACTGTGCCAGCCCAGGCCTAATAACAATAACGGCTTGTGTTCACCTGGGTGGGGGGTGGAGGCCGGAAGGGGTCACAGACCTCACCAGCGACATCTCTGGTGCTTTAGTCACGGCTACCAACCAAAAGCTTCTGCTGGCTGGCGCTTCAGGAGAAACACGGACCCAGGAGCGGGCGGGTGGCCCTCCAGCTCCCCTCCGCCTGTTCCCCAAAACAGGCCGTAAGCTTCCTGAGGGCAGGGGCCGTTTTGTTTTGTCTTTGCGCCCCCCAGGTGCTTGGCATCTGTAGGCGCGCGCGTGTGTGCATGTGTGTCTGTGTGTGTGTCTTTGTGGGTGTCTGTGTCTGTGTGCTGGATCACAGCATCAGTGGCAGCAGCAGCAGCAGCAGTGCCACCCCGCCGCCCCCGCCATCCCCACGGCCCCCGCCCCCGCCTCCTCCTCTTCCTCCTCCCCCTCGCCCTCCATCGGCCCCGCCCCCGTCCCGCCTCTCCCTTCCTCCTTCCCTCCTCCCTCCGTCAGCCCCCCAGGCCCCGCCCTCCGGCTTGCTGTCGCCGCCGGCCAATCAGGGCGCTCCCGCCCAGCGATGAGCTCAGCCCTCTCGCTTCCCATTGGCCGGCTATATTAAGAAAGTGGCCGAGCCCTTTAAATAGCGGGCGCCGGGGTGCAGGCTGCAGCAGCGGCATCCGGGGCAGAAAGCGAAGGAGCAGGCAGGCGGGTGGCCGGGGGGGGAGGGAGAAGGCGAGACAGAGAGAAAGGGGGAGGTAGGGGCGCCCCAGAGAGTCCCCGCAGCCCGTGAGCCGACCCGGGAGGAGTCCCCCCCCCCCCAAGGCGCGGGGGCGGCCGCGGAGGAGGAGGACAGCAACAGCAACAGCAGCAGCAGCAGCCCAGCCCAGGCAGTCCAGGCAGCGCCGGCCCGGCCCGGCCCAGGCCCCCGGCGGCCGGCCACGGTGCGCTCCCCGAAGGCCGGCCCCGCACAGCCGGCAGCGGCGGCGGCGTCTGCGCCGTCGGGGCCCGGGGGCTCCCCGTCCTCTGCCGCCACCCCGGGCCTCCCCCCGTCCCCCCAGGCGTCCCCGCGGCCGCCGCCCCCGGCCGGCCTGGCCATGGCGGCCATCCGCAAGAAGCTGGTGGTGGTGGGCGACGGCGCGTGCGGCAAGACGTGCCTCCTGATCGTGTTCAGCAAGGACGAGTTCCCTGAGGTGTACGTGCCCACGGTGTTCGAGAACTACGTGGCCGACATCGAGGTGGACGGCAAGCAGGTGGAGCTGGCGCTCTGGGACACGGCCGGCCAGGAGGACTACGACCGCCTGCGGCCGCTCTCCTACCCGGACACGGACGTGATCCTCATGTGCTTCTCGGTGGACAGCCCGGACTCGCTGGAGAACATCCCCGAGAAGTGGGTGCCCGAGGTGAAGCACTTCTGCCCCAACGTGCCCATCATCCTGGTGGCCAACAAGAAGGACCTCCGCAACGACGAGCACGTGCGCAACGAGCTGGCGCGCATGAAGCAGGAGCCGGTGCGCACCGAGGACGGCCGCGCCATGGCCGTGCGCATCCAGGCCTACGACTACCTCGAGTGCTCGGCCAAGACCAAGGAGGGCGTGCGCGAGGTCTTCGAGACGGCCACCCGCGCCGCGCTGCAGAAGCGCTACGGCTCGCAGACGGGCTGCGTCAACTGCTGCAAGGTGCTCTGAGCCGGGAGCCCCGACGGACAGAGGCCGGGAGCTGGCCCCGGGGGCACCGCCGCCGCTGCCGCTGGCGGCCTGGACGGGCTCCTGGAGAGACTGGGGTGGGGGCAGGGGCGCGGTGCGCGCGTGTGCGTGTGTGTGTGTGCTCGCGTGTGCGCACGGGCACCGGCCCCGGTAACGGACGAAGAAGCCCGCTCTCCGTCCCCGCTGCTCTATTTGCCCGGAGCTCGGGGCGGGAGGGAGTGGGCACCGCCCCCGCCCGGCTGCTGAGCTCGGCATTCCTCCCTCCTTTCTTCCCAAGCTCCCCGCCCGCCCCCCTCGATGTTGGGCCTGGCTGTTCTTTGGGGGTGTGTCTGAGATGCGGGTGGGGGGATGGGGCGGGGGTGGGCGCTGTTACATAGTGATAAATATAATTTTATTTTTTGGCAGTAGGATCTGTGAAAGGCCTGCTCTTATTTAAGGGGGAGGGGAAGGGAGGGGAGGGGGAGCAGCAACGGAGCAGTTTGGGATCTTCCCTGACCCCGCCACCCTCGCCCTGTGGTGGGATTGAACTGATTTACACCCCCGGGAAGATCGGGAGAGACTGTCGTGCCCCCTGCGTGGCCCGGGGCTCCGGGAGGCCCACTCGGGAGGGGTGGGGTGAAGCTCAGCTTAACCAGGCCATCCGGGCTGCGGCCGGCCCTTCTTAAGGGTGGTGGGGGGCAGGAATCTGACCGAAGTGAACTTGGTGCCTGTCTCCCCGACCCGAACCGCCCCCCCCTTCCCCCGGGTGTTCTCTCCGTGGCCTTCGTGTAAATCGGAGAGAGGGGTCCGGGTTTTATTTTTTTCCCCCCCAAGATTCAGCCGAGCCACCCTTGCACAAAGACCTCCTTTCTCCCTACCGGAGCTGGGGCCCGGGCCATCCTCCGCCCGACCACCCCAGCGTGTTGTCACCTCATCTACGGGTTTTTAAAAGGATGCCACTTCTAAAAATCCAGGAGGAGAAGAAACCACTGTAATATTGTTTTTCCTTGAAAAAAATGCAAGGCAGCACTGATTTCTAGGGGGTGGGGGGAGGGGTCGCCTTTGTGCCCGCCGGGCACGTTTTGATAAAGGGCAGTGAAGAGTTTTGGGGTCTATTTAACGATTTCATCCGGCAGTCTGGGAGACTGGACTTTGGGACTGCGCAGTCTCTCTTGTCGTTGTTGCCTCCCTCCCCCCCCCCAGCGGTACTTTAACCAGTGTCTGGGTTTTGGGTTTTATTTTTATTTTTTAAATAAACTGACGGTTGACAAAGTGATCATCACTTCCATAAAGGTGTTTACATGATATGCTCGGAAGCTTGTGCACAAAGGTTTTTTGGTCAAATATTAAAAAGATTTCAGCGATTTCACAAGGTGTCCGGTGGTTTACTAGCCCATGGAAAAGGGTGGGGGCAAGGGGCACAGGGTCAGGTGATGCTTGGCTTTCTTGGCAGCTAGATCGGGAAGGGTCTGGGGGGTGGCCCATGTTGTGCCAGGCCCTCTGTGCAGGAACTCATGGCTTAATGCTCTCTGGAGCAAGATAAAGAGGCAACCCTGGCCCCTAGAATTAAAGGGGGCCAGGAGAAGGCTTCCTGGAAGTGATGCTTCAACTGGGCCTCTAGAGGAGAGTGTGGGAAGGTGGGGGAGGACAAGGCTCTGGAGTCTCCCCCCAGCAGCAGGGGCTGAATAGTTGTACTCACAAGCAGGTAGGGGCACAGCTAGGGTTTGAAGGGGCATCTAATTTCCCCATTGGTGCCTTTGCTGGACCACTCCCTTGGGGGGGGGGGGAGCTGCTAAGAACATTATGTTTAATTAGTTTTGATAGGGCTTGTTCTAGGAAGGGAAGAAACACAGGAGGTGTTGAGAGTCCCTGGGAGACCCCTGCCCTTTCTAAGCCTTGACAAGCTGGAGCAAATCCAGGGAGAGGGGCCTGGGGGGGTGAGTAAGCATCATCAGGTACTGGAAGGCCTGGCCCGAGTGGGCAGAGCCCTCCAGCAGCCTGACTGGGAGCTCGTTATCACTCCAGATGAGGAGGGGGTCCAGTAATCGGGGTTCTGAGTACCTAAAGGAACACTTCCAAAGCCTTGGCCCAGACACCTCAGCGACCAAGGGGCTGGCTCCCCATCAGCTGCTTCCAGTTTGTGATGGCGATTACAGTGGTCTGTCCCTCTTAAGTCAGCCTGCAGTTATTATCTACTGTGTGCCAGGTCCTGCTGGGTTAAGTAATGGGGTAGCAAGAGACCAAAACTCCAAACCCCCCAAATGGTCCCTACCTCCAAGGAACTCATCCTAATAGAGGCAACCTGCAAACAAGGTCCAGATAAGATGTAGAGACAGGCTAGATGGGGGGGGTGATCTCAGAGGAAAGCGATTGGGGGGAGAGAAGACAGACAGAAACAGGAAACAGGGAGAGAGCAGAGAGGGAGGAAGGAGGGCCAGAGAGGAGGGCGGGGAGGAGGGAGAGAAGAGAGGGCAGGAGGTCATAGGAAGTCACTGGCATAGACTGAGTGGAGGGTGCTGGATGGGGCGTGATCTTACCTGAACCTTAAGTAGGAAGCTCACTGGCAGTTGATTGGAGGACAGCCAGGCTTGAGGTGCTGAGTGCCTGCACCAGCGACCGCAGCGTCAGACGGAGAAGTGATGGACGGGCTTGACAACAGATTGGAATATGGAGGCTGAGGATGATCGGGTAAGGCCTGGGAGGGTGGGAGGAAGTTGGCAGGAGGGGAAGGTTTGGGGGGGGGGCGGAGAATGAGCTTGGTTTGGGACGTGTTGAGTATTTAGGACACCACTGGAAGATGTGAGAGTAGAAGTCAGGGAGACTTTAGGGCCAGATAATTCTGAGAATCATCAGCATCACGATGGACATTCAATCCGTGGGAGCCTATGAGATCACCAAGTGAGGGAGAGAGAGAAGAGAAGGCCCAGGGCCAAGTGTTGGGGGACACCCATGATCAGGGGTGTAGCTGGGATGAAGGCCTTACAAAGGAGCCTGAGAAGGACTTAGCAGACAGGTGGGGAGGGGAACCAGGAGAGAGATACCATGAAAACGCCCAGTGTCCAGGAGGAGAGAGGCTCCCGATGGTTGTCAGTGGCTATGGAGAGGTGGACACCTCCAAGGATGAGAATGAGAAAAGGCCATAGGGTCTGGCGATTAAGAGATCATTGGTACTAGAAAACAATGAAACATGTTTCTGTCAACTCCTACTCTTCACCAATTAACGCAACCCAAAGGCTGTACATTAAAGTCATAGGAGTTATGCCCAAAGGGCTATAGAACGGTGCGTGCCCTTTGATCCAGCAATGCCACTACTAGGTTTCTATCCCAAAGACATCCCCTCAAAAAGAGAAAAACGCCTATCTTTCCAAAAATATTTCTAGCAGCTCTTTTGGGGTGGCTAAGAATTGGAAATCAAAGGAATGCCCATCAACTGGGGAATGGCTAAACAAACTGTGGTATATAATTTTAATGGAATATTATTGTGCAATAAGAAATGACAAGCGGGATGATTTCAGAAAGGCCTGGAAAGACTTGTATGAACTGATGTAGAGTGAAGTGAGCAGAACCAAGAGAACATTGTGCACAGAGACAGCAATACTGTTGGAGGAAGAACTATGAATGACTTAGCTGTTCTCAGCAAACAATGATCCAAGACAATCCCAAAAGGCTAATGATGAAGCATACCATCTACCTCCAAAGAAAGAACTGATATTGATTGAAAAATAGTGTTCACTTTCTTTTTTCCCCTTTTATTCGAGTTTTCTTATACAAAATTACTAATATGGTAATGTTTACATAATTGCACATGTACAACCTATATCTGATTGTTTACCACCTCAAGGAGGGGGGAGAGGAGGGATAGAATTTGGAACTCAAAACTTGAAATAAAAATGTTTATTTTCCAAAATAGATAAAGCTATAGTAATACCCACCCCCCAAAAAAGAAAAGAAAAGAGAAAAGAAATCATTGACAACTTTGGTGGAAGGATGAGGTCAGAGGCCAGATTGTGAGAGGGTAAGAAGTGAGTGAGGGGAGTGCAAGTGGAGGTCTCTCTCAAAGAATTTAGCCGCAAAAGGGAGGAGAGAGATATGACAATTGCTGGTTGGATGGATGAGTCGAGTTTTGAGGGCGGGGGAGACATAGGCGTGTGTATTGGCAATAGGGAAGCAGCCAGGAGACAGGGAGAGATTGAAGATAAGTGATGAGTGGGGATGACGGAGGAGACGGAATCATGGTATGGGTTGTGCAGCTGAAAGGCTTATCAAGGAGGAGGACCACCTCTTCAGGTTGGACAATGAAGGAAGGAGAGGGGACAAAAGATATCTGAATGATGTGGGAGGAAGAAGGAAGGGAGAAGGGAACGCACAAAGGATGGGCTCATTTTTTTCGGTGAAATAGGAGACCAGGTCCTCAGCTGAGAGGCTCAGGGGAAAGGGAAGCTGCACAGAACTTAGATAGGGATTAGGGGTCAAGGAGCTAGAGAGAAAGAGGTAGTCTAGGGTTAAACTTGTTTCACCAAGGGATCAAGATAGGGATGGGAGGAAGACTGTAGCCAGTTCAGGGATGATGGCCAGGGAAAGAACTGGGAGAGGGGGATTCTTTTTTTAAATAAAATTTAAAATTAGTTTAATTTAATGTATTTAATCAATTAATTGATTAAGCAATTTTAAATTAATTTAATTAAAATTTTACTTAAAGTTCTATCTGTTCTTCCCTGAGGTGGTAAGCAATCAGATATAGATTACACATGTGCAATTATGTACATGACCATATTAGTCATTTTGCAGAAGAAAACTTGAATAAAAGAAAAAAAAGAAAGTGAAAACCAGCATACTTTAGTCCGTGTTCAATCAATATCAGTTCTTCCTTTGGAGATGGATAGTATGCTTCATTAACAGTCCTTTGGGATTGTCTTGGATCGTTATATTGTTGAGAATAGTTAAGTCATTCACAGTTCTTCATCAAACAATATTGTTGTCACTGTGCACCACATTCTCTTGGTCCTACTCACTTCACTCTACATCACTTCATACAAGTCTTTCTAGGCCTTTCTGAAATCATCCTGCTTGTCATTTCTTATTTCACAATCATATTCCATCACCATCATAGACCACAGCTTTTTTAGCCATTCCCCAGTGGATGGGCATTCCTTTGATTTCCAATTCTTAGCCACCACAAAAAGAGCGGCTAGAAATATTATTGTACAAATAGTTCTTTTTCTCTTTTGGGGGAATGTCTTTGGGATATAAACCTAGCAGGGGTATTGCTGGATCAGAGGGTATACACAGTTTTGGGCATAGTTTCAAATTGCTCTCCAGAATGGTTGGATCTTTTCACAACTACCAACAGAGGATTGGGGTGTGTGTGTAATTGAATTAACGTGCAATCATCCCCAAAGTTATCATTGTGCCTACACCCTGATCCAAGGATACCACTACAGAGATTAAAGAAAGAAACAAAAGAGCCATATCTACAAAAATATTCATAGCATCTCTTTTTATATGGCGGAGAAATGGAAACTAAGGGGGTACCCCCCTTTAGGGGAGGGGCTGCACTAGTGATGTTCTGTGAATGGGATGGAATTCTGTCAGATGGTAAGAAATGATGGAGAGGGCTTCAGGGAAACCTGGGAAGAACAATTTATACAAGGAAAACAGTATTTCAAAGACAACCAATCACCTTTTAGTTACTGGAGAACTCTGATGATGAAAGAGGATTCCAGAGGACTTGAAACACACATGCTCCCACCTGGGGCAGAGTTGATGCACTGAGGGAATGGACTGAGTCTGGGACCAGAAAGGGTGGCCAGGGAGGCTGTCATCAGGGAGGGAGAAAGGGTTCCTTTTTTTTTTGGGGGGGGGCAATGAGGGTCAAGTGACTTGCCCAAGGTCACACAGCTAGTAAGAGTCAAGTGTCTGAGGCTGGATTTGAACTCTGGTCCTCCTGACTCCGGGGCCAGTGCTCTATCCACTGCGCCATCTAGCTACCCAAAGGGTTCCTTCTTAGTGTTTTTTGTTTTTTGGGTTTTTTTTCAGGCAGTGAGGGTTAAGTGACTTGCCCAGGGTCACACAGCTAGTAAGTGTGTGTTAAGTGTCTGAAGTCGGATTTGAACTCAGGTCCTCCTGACTCCAGGGCCTGTGCTTTAACCACTGCGCCATCTATCTGCCCCCCTCTTAGAATTTTCACAGTGCTCAGTCAGGTACTTTAAAAATGTAGGTCTAAGTTGTCACAACATTCTTGGCCTGGCTCCTGGGGACATGGTGGGTGTCCGATATACTCCCCTGAATAGAAATGTCTTAAAAATAGAAGGCATCATGACAAGGGGCTCAGGACGTAGCGAGGAATTAAGAGACTATTAAAGTTTAAACTGGCCAACTAGATATCAGGATGGACACACCCAAGAAGTAAGAAAGTCAGTTAGGAGTGGCTCAGGACCACCACCTCTCATTTCCCCACCCACCCCCAAAGGGAACTTTCACCCCATCTCTCCTCCATAAAACCATTGGCCTTTCTACACGTCCGAGAGAAGGTTTCCCAGCCAACTCCTTCCCCTGAGGCGAGATTTTCACTTCCCTCGGTCACTTTCTCTAGCTTCCAAATAAAAGACCATTTTATTCTAATTGGATGTTGGGAGAGAGAGTGTAATTCTTTACAGAGGAACCTAAAGACTCCCACCACCTATCCCCCCCCCCCCTCCCCAGGACAATCAGATCGAGGAGATCACAGATTTAGAGTTGAAAGGGGTCTTCGGAAACCTAAGTGCCTCATTTTACAATGAAGGAAACTGAGGCAGGAGCTCACACCCACCCCACCCCACCCTTGCTTCTTCCTGCCCTCTCTTCTTGGGATTGCCTGAACTCTTGGTGCGGATTACAGGTCCTACTTTCTCCTGCCCTGAGGTAGCCCTGGGTACCTCAGAGCTGAGCGCTGGAGCCGGATATCAAACCTAGGTGCCCAAGGAGAGACTGAGTTAAAATACGGCCTGATCTTTTGGAAGCAGTAGCCCAGAGAAGGGAGTCCCACGGCACCTACAGGGCCCAGTTGGCAGGGGTGGAAGCGAGGCTTAAAGCCCTGGAGCCAGGGTTCGGGACCTTAGAGGTCACTTGGCAAGTGAGGAGAACGAAGCCCAGAGAGGCCAGGTGACTTGTCCAGAGTCACACAGGAAGTGAAAGAGGCAGGGCTGGAAGCCAAGCCCTGTAGCTCTGCCCACGTTGGGCTCCCTCCAGCAACCTCATGGGGTCTTCCACCCTTTTGTTATTTTGTAGACCGGTTCTCAGCCTCCAGGGCCTTGCTGACAAAAGTCTAGCAGGGAGGGGCTCAGGGTTTGGGACTGAGAAAGCTGGCCTGGCCCTGGTGACCTTTCCCCCATTTTAGGAAGGCACCCCCCACCAGCTCCTCACCTATGTATGTCTATCTTGTGGGGTGTGCAGGAGTCTGGGGCTCTCGGAGAGGGGTGCTGGTGTGCGTGTGTGTATGAATGGGTTGGGGGGGGGAGGGGGCGGTTCTGGGTGTGTAGATCTGTCTCTTCTTTCCCTCTCGTCTCAGTCTCAATCTCTCTCACTCTCAGCTACTGCTTTGGGGTGGGGGAGGGGTGGGCCTAGCTCTTCCTCCCTTGGATCGCCTCCCTTGGGGCGCCTAGTTACAACAGCTGCTGGTTTGGGGCCTCGCTGCCCCTCCCCCTTGTCTCAGCTCCTCCCTCACTTTTCTCTTTGGCTTAAAACATTTGGACCAGAGACAAGTGGGGGGTTGGGAAACCGACCCAGAGATAGGGGGAGGGGGGAGGTACGTCTGGGCCTGGCTTTTTAGGCCTCCAGATTCCTTACCTCTGGTCATTAGGCTGCATTTCCAGACACACCCCTCCCCCAGGAGCTGCCGGGGCAGACACAACTTGAAGCCTCCCACAGCAGCCCCAGGCTGGGGTGGGGGTGGGGGGAGGGCCGGGCTAAGTTCCTCTGGAGTAAGCTAGTCTTCTTCCGGAGGGCCCAGGATCAGGTACAAAAGGGGGCTTGCTGGGTCCTAGCCATGCTCCCCTTCCCTGTCCCCCCACATCTTGAAGCCAATCTGGGCCCTGTTTTTTACTTTCCCGGTGGTCTGGTGAAGCTGTTCACCTCCACAGAGGGAATCTCTCCTGGGTGAGTATCTGTCCTGGTATCCCTGGGCCCTCTCGGTCCTTTCCGACCAAGGGCAGAGTTCTACAGCTGGACAGGTCCCAAGAGGCCATTAATCCCCTCTTTTCTATCCCTTTCAGTGAACAGGGCTGGCTGTCAGGCCCAGAGAGGGCAAGGCACTTACCGGGAGTCACACAGCAAGTTGATAGAAGAGCTTTAGGATCCCAGAGCTGGGAGAGCCTCCCAGAGCCGCCGCCCCCTGGACAGTGTAACACATCCTGCCAAGCAGGGAGCACCTACCACCTGCCCAGGCGGCCCTTCCTGCACCAGAACCAGCTGCTCCAAGTCTTTTAGCAAGCCCAAGGTGGCTCCTTGGGGCCGCCCTCATTGCTCCCAGGGCTGGCTCCAAGACCAAGCAGGCCAGACTCACCCCTCCCCTACTTGCTGGACTTTCAAAGAGAGCTCTCAGTCAGGCAGCATGGATGAAGCCCCTGATGTGTGCCAGGCTCCATGCTGAATTCCGGGCCGAGGGGAGAGGGGCACAAGGAAAGGTCTCTGGCCTCCCCCAGCTCCCAGGCTCCTGCTGTCCAACAACCTTGGCACCAATAAGGTACCTTCGAGGTAAGATGGGAGGAAATGTCAGAGGGCAGGCAGGAGCAGGGAGGGGAGGAGCCCTCCAGCTGGGAGGCGGGGCTTGATGGAAGAGGATTGTAAAGGGAGGACAGGCCTTGTGCATTTCAGTTTGCTCCCGGAGGCCACTGGGGCCACTGGAGTTTGCTGAGTGGAGAGGACGTGGGCAGACCTGCGGCTTAGGGAAATCTCCCTCGTGGCCCAAAGAAAGGCCAGAGTCAGGAGAGACTGGAGGCAAGTGGGATGCCCCGCCCCCCCATAGTCCAGGTGAGTGGTGATGAGCACTTGCACCAGAGGAGAGAAGAGGGCATATGGGCATACTGGGAGTTGTCAGGACTCTTCTCAAGCTTGTAGGCGTTCAGATCATAGAGCTCGAAGGGACCTTGGGGATCATGTAGTTCAGCCTCCGAATTTTATAGACAAGGAAAAGGAGGCCCAGGGAGGTTAAAGAATTCACTTGAAGTCACATAGCTAGTCAACAGCAGAGCTGGACTTTGAGCCCAGAGAGGTTTCTGATTCCAAATGAGGGGCACAGGGGCAGCTAGGTAGCACAGTGGATAGAGCACCGGCCCTGGATTCAGGAGGACCTGAGTTCAAATCCAGCCTCAGATACTTGACACTTACTAGCTGTGTGACCCTGGGCAAGTCACTTAACCCCAATTGCCTCAAAAATAAAATAAAAACATTAAAAAAAAAAACAAATGAGGGGCACACCTGCCATAGCTTCTTGCCAGGTTAAATTCCCAGCTCCTTCAATCTACTCTTTTTTTTTTTTTTGGTGAGGCAGTTGAGGTTAAGTGACTTGCCCAAGGTCGCACAGCTAGTAAGTGTTAAGTGTCTGAGGCTGGATTTGAACTCAGGTCCTCCTGACTTCAGGGCCGGCGCTCTATCCACTGTGCCATCTAGCTGCCCCTCAATCTACTCTTTGTGGTAGAACTTTCAGATCTGCCCGCCACCCCCTGGCTGCTTTCCTCTGGACACTGCAGCTCGTCAGTGCACTTTCTAAGCTGGACACCCAGAATTGAACAGAGATACCCCACGTTATCTGACCCAGATCCCGGACAAGGCCATGACCTCTGTTCCTCGCTATGGCTCCCATCACTCTGTAGGTACCTTTGGGAGTCAGCTGGTGAAATCCTGGGGTAGAATCATTTGTCTGTGGACAGTGCTCCTTAATGAACTCCTCCTCATTGCAGTTGGGTCCCTTCATGTTTCAGAATTGAATCCTTGAGCATCTCTCCTCCCCCTTGGCTGACTTCCCCTTTAGCTGTTAGTCTGGGGGATCCAACCTCTCTTTCGTTAGAACCATTTGGAATCTGCTTTTCCTGAAGAATCTTCCAAGGGATTGTGCCGGACCACATGATAAGTCTCTGCTCCTTCTCAACCACAACTTCTCCAATGGAGTGACCCCTCTTTACCAAGGTGGCCGTCCTTTCCAGTTGAGCAGAATCCCATCCAGAGGAGAATGGCCCTTGGTTGGTTCCTTGAGATGTGAAGGATGTCATGGACATTTCACATTGAAGTCAAAGCAAGTCAAGAAGGTCTTAGAGCTGCTCTGCATTGGGCAGAGAGAGTGAAAGGAAGGGAGGGAGAGGGAAAGGTGGGGAGAGAAAGAGGGAGGGAGGGAGGAAGAGAGAGAGGGGCACAGGGGAGAGGAAGAGGGAGGGAGGGACGGAGAGCGAAGGGCAGAGGGAGCTCCAACAGACCCCCAGGATTCCCGAAGTCACCATCACTACTTGGAGTGGGTCTCTGGGCCAGGATTGGCATCTGTTTCCCAAACTCAGCTTCCTCTTTCTCTTTCTTTTTCTGTCCAGGTGGTCTGTCATTTATTCTGATGGCAAAAGTGCCTGGAACATTTAAGTGCTTAATCAGTGCCTACTGACTGACTGACTGACAGACAAAATTGCCTCCGTTTCTCCTTCTGCTGATTTTCACCCAAACACCTCCCAGCCCTGGCTCTTAGGTTTCCTCGTGTGACCAGAGTTTTGACGTATATGCACCGACTTATTTACCAATCTGTGGGGCTGTGGTCTTTGCCCAGGAGACTGGAAGATCCCAGAGAGCAGAGCCTGCTTTGTTCTTTGTCTCAGTACCCCACCCTCTACCCAGCATGTGACATGGGAAGCCCTTAGTGCACACTGGCTACTTCTCTGAGTTGGGGGTGGGGTAGGGTGGGGGGACACAGAAGCCAGGAGAATGATGTGGGAAGACTGAGGCTGAGAAACCTGGTCCCCAGGGAGGCTGCAGGCCTAACAGCCTGAACCCCACATCTGACACTGTGGTGTCACTTTTTTTTTTTTTTTGGTGGGGCAATGGGGGTTAAGTGACTTGCCCAGGGTCACACAGCTAGTAAGTGTCAAGTGTCTGAGGCCGGATTTGAACTCAGGTACTCCTGAATCCAGGGCCGGTGCTTTATCCACTGCGCCACCTAGCTGCCCCCACTGTGGTGTCACTTTACCAACGATGTCACTAACCCAGGTGGCCATTCCCACTCAGGCCAGAGACCCCCTGGGTGGGTGCCTAGCCTCTCCTGAGGCCAGCTCCATCTACCTGCCTGCCTCCCACCCAGGGTGACCCAGGACACGCCAGAGTTCCCTCTAGTGGAAATTTTGTTGCAGCAATGCAAAATCTATAGTTAATAGATTAACACAAAGACGCCTGAGTTGCTATAATAGGATGCAAGTATGAAATAGTTTAGTATTTTCATCAGAATTTGTGGTCAACTCCATATCCTGAGCAACTAAGGAAATGAGTTCTTTGCTTTGCTCTCCCCTTATGAATAGTTCTGTATTCATGTGTGAGATTAGCCCTACAACATGCTTTCTTGCATTTTTTTTCACCATCATTGACCAGCAGAGGAAGCAGACCCTGATTGGCCTTGGACCATTACCCCAGCACCAATGGGTGGCCTTTGGTCTCTTTGGTTGAACGCCGGATGTTTCAGGCAATTGGGGTTGTGACTTACTTGGGGTCACACAGCTAAGTGGGTGTCTGAGGTGGATTTGAACTCAGGTCCTCCTGACTCGGCTGGGGCTCTATCCAACTGTACCACTTAGCTGCCCCCGAATAGTGAATATGTTAGCATCCGAAGAGGTTTTACAGAGTCAGCCCCAGGGGCAGAATTTGGTCTGAGGGACCTCCCCGTTTTAACCTTGCTTGACCTTTGGGGTGTGGTGCTCAGCCGGCCTGCCGACCACTTGCTCCAGTCAGCGCTAATCCCATCTCCCAAGGAGGTGACCACTGGGGAAGAGCTGAGCTGGTGCTAATCCCACCTCCTCACTGAGACCTGCAACAATCAGGACTGTCCTACCTGGACAGGAAATTGTTTTGCCCCGCTCGGTAGAAGCAGCTCTCAGCTGCTGCGGGATGCCTTGGTGTGCTGATAAAGGCCTCTTCTCTTGTTTCCTGAGTTTGCCTTACCTAAGAGCATTATTGTCAGTGCTTCCTTTTGGGAAGAGGGCCAAGACATCATGGCGGGGGCGGGGGGGGGGGGGATGTCTTGACTCCTGTGAGTGGGTTTAGGTGAGGCAGAGCTGCACAAAGGCATCAGCCTCACTCTCTCCTCCAGAGTCATCAAGTCCAGTGGCCGGACAAAAGCCTGGCCCGCTGGTGATGGCCGGGATGCAATGGATGACAACCAAGCCCCAGGTCAGATGCCTTCATGACCTTGGGAACAAATTGTTCCCATTCTGATGGGGGATGTCTTCACATGCATGGGGTAAACACCCTCCTAACTCCCGATGGGTTTGAGGCCCATGGGAGCTGGTTTACTGGGAGGTGGCCACTGTGCTTGCTCCGGCTTCTTGGAGCCACGGGTGAAAGTAGACACCAAAGGTGGATGAGAAGCCCTCACCCCAGAGGGGCTAGTTCTTAAGTCTGGAGGCAGAAATGAGGAGGGAGAGTGTTCCAGGGGCTGGGGGCAGCCAGCAGAAGTACCCAGAACAGAGAGACGGAGTGTTTTGTTTGTAGGACGACCTGTCACTAGATTGAAGAGTGTTTGGAAGGGAGGGAGGTGGAGGAAGCCTGGGAAGGTGGGAAGGCCTAGCTTATGAGGGGCTTTGAGTACCAAGCACAGCAGTTTGTGTTTGCTCCCAGAGGCCCTCGGGAGCCACTGGAATTCATTGAGTGGAGAGTGAGGGTGGGAGGTGACATGAGACCTGTGTTTTAGGGAAATCACTTTGGTGGCTGAGTGGAGAATGGACTGGAATGGGGAGAGACCCGAGGCAGGCAGACCCCTGCCACATCTACTATTGCAACAGCGGTAAGGGCCCGCATGGGGAGGAGCATATTCAAGAGATGTTGTGGAGGTAGGATTGGTCACACTTGGAGAGAGATTGGATATTTGGGGTAAGAGAGAGTGAGGAGTCCAGGATGACTCCTAGGTTGGGAACGTGAGAGACTGGGAGGAAGGTATTGTTCTTGACAGTAAGAGAAGATAGGATGGAGGGAGAGTTTGGGGAAGATTAGGAGACCTGCTTTGGACACACTCAGTGTAAATGGACATCCAGTGGAGATGACTGAGGGGCAATGGGAGATGCCAGATTGGAAGAGACTGGGGCGGGATTGGGAGCTTTGAGACTCATCAGCACAGAGGGTCATTAAACCCAGGGCAGCTGATGAGACCCTCAGGACACAGCCCAGAGGGACCCCTGGCTAGAGATCCAAGCCCTTGTCTTTGGCTCCCAAGTTAGGTAGGACACTTCCTGTCCACCCCACCACATCTCTGAAGCTAGGAAGCCCTTCCAGCCAGCATCTGAGGAAGGGAGGAGAACACGTGGAACTGGTAGGGGGAGAGGAAGAAGAAGAGAGGGGGAGGGGGAGGGGAAGGAAAGAGGAGGAGGGGGAAGGAGGGAGAGAGGGAGGGAAGAGGAGGAGAAAGAGGGGAAGGGGAGTCAAGGCTGCAAGTCAAGTCGATGAGCATTTATTATGTGCCTACTGTTTGCCAGGTACAGGGCTAATCTCTGGGTACAAACACAGACAGAAGGAGCCTCAAAGAGTCTGTAGATATCCCTTCCATATGGAGGGGTTAGGGGCATGGCACCCTCCACCCTCCCCAATCTGAAAATCCACATAAAATCTTTTGGCCCTTCCTTCTTACCAGAGAAACCGGCATTATTTTGGTATTAAAAGATAAAAGACACTGATATTCTACAATCCGGTACATGTGATTTATGCATTTCTGAGTTTCTAACTTTTTCTGTGTTGTCTGCTGGCCTTCAGGTTACATCTTCAGCTTCTGCAAAACTCCCCCCACCCCAAATCCCCATTTAATTTCTTACGTTGATCAATAATATATTGAAACTGGAATGGGGAAAGTCATGATGTGGGAGGGATAACTGTACATCCTGGAGCACCTGGGTGTCGCAGTGGATGGAGTGCCAGCCCTGGAGTCAGGAGTACCTGGGTTCGGTTCGGCCTCAGACACTTGACACTTACTGGCTCTGTGGCCCTGGGCAAGTCACTTGGCCCCAATTGCCTCACTAAAAAAAACAAAACAAAAAACTGTACATCCTAATGGGGGGGGGGAGAGAACACAGAAAAGCAGGGGTAGTGGGAGGGAGGACAAAAGAGATGAAAATACCAAACCTCCTTAAAATGAAGCTCCTCAGAGCAGCTGCCCAATGTGAGCCAGAGAACCATGGAGTCCAGGGTCCTTGCAGGGGCAAGGTGGGCACTGCAGGGTGAAGAGATTTCTTGGGCATTGCAAAGGAAGATCTGGCCAGTGTAAGGTGTGGTCTGGAGAGGAGCGAAGGGGGCAGGCACTCTGTTCTGCAGTGACCAGAGCCATGTTTGGGGGCATATTGTTGTCCCCACCTCTTACAGGATTATTGGGAGGGTCCAGTGACATAATAGATGGGAAAAGAGCTTTAGGAAAAGGCAGAAATTCCTTATGAACTCACAGGTGTTGGCTCGATTCTCATCGCTCTCATCGTTGCTGCCCCTGGATTATTCGATCCAAGCATTGTCAGTGGAGCAGAGATGGCCTGAGCTCCTGCCCTCACTGCGCCTGTCCTGGCTGCCAGGCCCTGGGGCTGCTCCATTCTTTCCCAGACAACAAAAGTCTAACCTACCTGCTAATAATAGCAGCTTCCATGCACCCAAAGCCCTTTGTTTGACCCTCACAAAAGCCACGCCAGTATTATGCCCATTTCATGAGGAGGAAACTGAGACCCAGCCAGGTCAAGGGACTTGTCCGAGGTGGTAGTTTGATCTGAACCCCAGCCTCTTTTTCGAGGGTGGGGGGAAGCTTCCTATTGCACTACCCAGCCTCCCAAGTCTTTTAGTTGTGACAAGAAACCAGTGAACTTGGTAAATGGTGTCAGAATGTTCAGGGAGGAGCCCGGGTCAGGAGGGGAGGCTTATGGTGTAAGTGACTGGGGTGTCACCAGCTCCCCTGGACTCAGCCTCACCTTGAGACAGATGGCTCCCGCCTCCACAAGGCCCTCGGGCCCCAGCATCTCTCCTGAGCACCAGCCACAGGCACCTCTCTTGCTTTCTGAGAGTACCCGTCCACAAGTCCCAGAAGGGCAGCAAGCTCAGCACACTGGGTGTCCACCATGAGCTCAGGATCTTCCTCCCCCCGAGCCACCCTGCCTCCGGGTTCAACTTTCCCTGCATCTTCCTGGTCACTCCCCCTCTCACCTTGGGAGTCAGGTTTGATTCTTCACCAGATGCCAGCCTTGCTATTTCCTTAACATCTCTCCATTCACTCCTTTGTTCCCTCAGGCATGGCTACCCTCCTCCCCCAGCACACCTTCATCCCCTCCCACCAGGACGAGGGCAGTCACTACTGCGGGTCTCCCTGCCTCGGTCTCTCCCCGCTCCAGTCCATTCTCAGCCACTAAAGGGATGCTCCTAAAGCTAAGGTCTGAAACAATCTGCTCCCCTCCCCCCGCCCCGTATTAGTCAGTGGCAGTGATCTGATTTGGAGGACCTATCTTTATTGGGGGGGGGGCCGGGTGTGGACTGAGGCCCCAACCCTACAGTGTTTGGTGTTTTAGAAACAATACCCTAGTAGAACAAGCATTTCCTTGGCACCGAATGGAAGCTCTTGGCCTCCCCGGACTCTTATTTTGGCAGGAGACCCCAGACTCAAATCCAGGAAGG
Organism: Dromiciops gliroides; assembly: GCF_019393635.1. Taxonomy (NCBI): domain Eukaryota; kingdom Metazoa; phylum Chordata; class Mammalia; order Microbiotheria; family Microbiotheriidae; genus Dromiciops; species Dromiciops gliroides. The sequence continues at coordinate 698,324,445 of NC_057862.1, forward strand.
AGGTGGAGTCTAGTCCTGGGAGCAGCCAGAGGTCTGGGAGGTGTTCTGTGCTCCCACAATGCAGGCCCTTTTCTTGGGTGATGGAAAGCTTTGGGAGTAAAGGCCTGACCCCCAGGTCATGGGGCCTCTGCTGGGGCAGGAGCCCGCCGTTCTCTCCCACCCCATCGAGGGGGCCCCTGCGCCTCCCCCAGCCTACGTGTGATCGGCCTGCCTCCTCTCTTCTTTGCCCTAGCTTCACAGCGAACAGACGGGGGAGGCCGAGAGAGGCTTGGCCAGGCTGTGGAAAGGGCTCCTCCTGAAAGGTTTGCGGGGGACCCTGTCAGCATAAGAACTATTTCTCCGGTCGGTGACGTGAGCACTCTCTGCTTCCGCTGCTGCTGCGCGGGGTGCACTCTGCCGAAGGCCGTTCCTTCCCCCCCCCCCCCCCCCCCCCCCCCCCCCGCCAACTGCTACCTCCTGGGGCCCCGCGGGGCATCTCTGCTGCACTTCCTCTCAGTCTCCCAAACGCGTCAGCACCAGGCAGGTCGGAAAGCTCCCGGCGCACCTGGAGAGCCTAACAAAGGCTCGGTCCAAGGCCCCAGCAGCCAGGACCCTGATGGGTGGAGTGCAGGGGGCAGTCCTGGGCTGACCCTGCACCCCAAGCTGAGGCAAACCTGCCTGGACGGCTCCACCCCTGGGGAGGCCCCGCCCCCTACTCTTCTGAGCCTGCCCTGGGGCTGGGGACCGAACACCCTGGAGGCAAGGTCACTACATATCCTGATTTGACTGGTGAGCAGTCCTATGGCATGAGGACCAGGCGCTGCTCTGCCAGGCTTTTTGTGAGGGATGCCCAGGTGCCTTGGGGAGGCTGCCATTCCTCCAGTCTCCTCTCCCAGGGGCCTCTCTAGCACCCGAGACCTGAGTGGTGACTTTGGACAGTGGACATCCCGAGGGGCTGCTTCTCAGGTCACCCTTGAAGTGAATGAATACTGGGAGGACAAGGTGAGAGAGACAGACAGACAGACACAGAGAGACAGAGACAGACAGACACAGGCAGACAGACAGATACACACACACACACACACACACACACACACACACACACAGAGAAGCAAAGAGGGCCAATGTGGGACTGAGTCCTCCAGATAAAGCCTCTTGTGTTATCCTTGTGGCTGAGATGGAAAAATGTGGGCTAGAGTGTAATACAATGAACTGCGTCAAAAACCTGTCAGCTCCAAGCAGTCTGTGGTTCATGGCTGGAGGTCTCCAGTTCCCTGGGATCTGGGCTTGGTCCAGAGCTAATGAATATTTGTATCAATAGCTTTGGTAAAGGCACAGATGACGTGCTCATCAGCTTTGCAAGTGACAAGAAAGCTGGGAAGAACACAACCTCTTGATTGTGGCTAAACACCCTGAGAAGTCCACCCCATTGATGCCCTCTTCTCTCTAGGTTTTCCGGACACCTCTCCTGGCTCTCCTGCTTCCTCTCTGACTGCTCCTCTAGATCCTCTGGATGGCTGGATCCTCCTCCAGGTTATCCCCACGATCTATGGGTGACCCTCAGGCCTCTGTCCTGGGCTCTTTCCCCCCTCTCCTGCTTCCCTTGGTAATCTCATCAGTTCATCCATTGGGGAATGGCTAAAAAAACCCCTGTGGTCTATGATGGTGATGGAATATGATTGTGCTATAAGAAATGACAAGCAGGATGACTTCAGAAAGGCCTGGAAAGACTTGTATGAACTGATGTAGAGTTGTTCAGAGACAGCAGTATTGTCTGATGAACTGTGCATGACTTAGCTATTCTCAGCAATACAAGGATCCAAGACAATCCCAAAGGACTATTGATGAAGCATACTCTCCACCTCCAAAGAAAGTACTGATATTGATGGAACATAGACTGAAGTATGTGATTTTTCACTTTCTTTTTTGTCTTTTATTCAAATTTACTTGTACAAAATGACTAATATGGAAATGTTTTACATAATTGCACATGTATAACCTATGTCTGATTGCTTACTACCTCAGGGAAGGAGGGATAGAATTTAGAATTCAAAGCTTTAAATAAAAATCTTTATTATTAAAAAAAATAAAGTAATGGCCACGAGCTGGAGGGGCTCCATGTAGAGAATCAGAAGTCCCTGCATTCACTCTAGAGGAGGTTCTGGGGGTCCTAGGTGCCCAGGGCCAGGACCAGAGCAGGCATTCTCCAAGCCAGGGAAAGAGGGGTTCCTCTTGGGCCACTGTTCATTGGTCTAATGATGAACAGAACCAGCAGCTGGTCCCCTGGACCAGCCTGAGAGCCCCTCAGCATCAAAGAGAATCCCCAGGATGGGGTCCTGGGAGGCACACTGAGTGGCCTGCCCCCTATGGGAGATTCCCAGCAACAATTGAGTGGAGGCTTTGCCCCAAGGATGGCCAGCCCCAATGCGGAAGGCACCATTACCACCTGGCCTGGCCTGGTTCCCAGCCCCAGGGAATCCATCTCTTCATGTGGGGGAACCGGTTCTCTGGGTACCTGAGCCCAGGTAGGAGGCGGGCTCTCATTGGCAACAGCCTGCTTTGGCTCTGCTTTGTTCTTTTGCTCCATCTGGGCAGCATCTGGCTGGCTCTGCAGTCACCTGTCCAGGATTAGAGGACCTGGGATCTGGGGCAGCTATTTTTCTCTCTGGGCCTCAGTTTCCCCCTATGATGGGAGCCCAGCATAGGGGTGGGTTTGCCAGGCCTTCCTCAAGCCTGGATGCCTGATTCCCAGCTCAGTCTGAGGGCCAGTAGCCTAGGTGGGCAGGCAGGAGAGTGGGGTGTCATAGCCCTGCTTTGCAGACACACCTGAGTTAGCCTCACCTGCCTAAGGACAAAGGGCTCAGCCCCTGGGGATCTGTGGTTGGAGGCTGGGCTGGAAGGTGAGGCCTCAGCCTGGGGATCAGGGCAGATGGAATGTGGGCTCTGGGCCAAGACGCAGAGGCCAGGAGGGAGGAATAAGGCAGCCAGCTTGCCCTAAGGTTGTGGAGGGGTCAGCCCCATCCAGGAATCTAACTGGCTGAGCCCTAGACAGACGTCTAGGCCTCACACCCAGGCTGCCCTCTGACTCAGCCTCTTGCAGACGGCATCGGCCTTTTCTGAGTCCAGCACTTGGACTTTGGCTCAAGGACCCAGAGGTTGCAATTCCCCAGGAGTTAAGGCCCATGGGATTCATGGCATCTTCCCCATTGAGGGAGCTGCCCAGGGACATCCAGGGTGGGGTTCAGGAAGTGGGGCCTGCACACCTTACCACTTCACCTGACTGAATCAGAAGGAGCCCCCTGCCACTGTTACCGAGACCCCCCTCCCCCCAAAACCTTTTCCCTGGCCTAGCTCTCAGGGGCCCATGACTTCTGGAAAACGAGGGGGTAAGAGGTACGAGGCTTATTTGTTTTTGTTTTTGTTTTTGCAGGGCAATGAGGGTTAAGTGACTTGCCCAGGGTCACACAACTAGTAAGTGTCAAGTGTCTGAGGCTGAATTTGAACTCAGGTCCTCCTGAATCTAGGGCCGGTGCTCTATCCACTGTGACACCTAACTGCCCCCCAAGGTGGGAGGCTTGTACTGGGTAAGTAACCTCTAAGGATCCTTCCCACCCTAGGCTGTGATCCAGCTGGGGAGAGGAGCCCTTCATGGCCAGGCCCAGGAGACAAGCAGTCAGTGGCTGGTCCCCTCCCAACCACCCCCCAGGGAAGAGGGTGAGGCCAGTCCTCCCAATGCCCCTCCAACCAGCCCTCTATCCCTGTCTTCCCTCCCACCTCCCATTCTCTCCATCCCTGCCTCTAGCCCTACTTGAATCCTTCTCTCCCTCTCATCTCTCCACTGCTGTCTCAATCCCTCCCTCCTTCTTTCATTCTCCCCTTCTCCCTCTCCATCCCTTCTCTCAATCCCTCCCTCCCTTTATCAACCCTCCTTCCCTCCATCCCTCTCCCCTTCATCCCTCCACCCTTCCCCCTCTCTCAGAAGCTAAACTGTTGCCAGTCATGGTAGGTAAAGGACTAGCTGTGAGTCAGGTCTCCACAAAGAAGCCCAGGGAGAATGTAGAGAATATGAAGAAAAGCCACGTTGGAGGGAGGCTGGGACGGGGAGGATTCAGTGCCGAGGCAGGAGGGAGCCACATGAGCTTCTAGCCCACAGGAGTCACTCACAATGTGCTCCAAGTCCTCAGTCTTTGTCCAGGGCTGTCAGGCTGCATTGCCCCGTTTTCAGGTGATTTTTTGGACCTGGCACAAAACTTTGCGATTGTTCCTATTGTGGCTCATCTTCAAAGCTCACCTTGAGGTCCAACCCTCCCCCTTTACAAATCAGGAGCCTGAGATCCAGGGAGGGGAAGCCCCAGCCCACACAACAGAGGTGAGATTTGAACCCAGATCCTCCGACTGTAGGAGCAGACATCTTTCTTGCCCTACTTTGTCATCTCCTGGTTTCTCCTGGGGCCTGATGCTGGCCAGCTGTCAGATAACCTTTTCTCTATTCATTCAGCATCCTGAACAGCTATAATTTATTTCAAGCTGTGCTCATGGGAGGACCCAGTTAGGGGTCTCCACCCCAGACTCTCCAGCAGCAAGCTTGCCCAGCGCTCCGTCCCCTCTGTCCCTGCTGCGAGCAGTAGCCCCTCCGCTGGCCTTTGGACGTTAGTCTGGGGGCTTTGCCCTCTAAGGCCTCTGTGGCTGGGGCCTTTTGGGTTGGGTGAGAGGCTTCCACGAAGGCCCCTTATCCCTGACTGCCTGTAAAAGCCTCCTCCTCCAGATGCCTGACCAGCTGTCTCTGGTAGATCAGGAGCCCGTATTTAGAGTGGGGAGAAATCTGAGGTCTCATCCAGTCTGTAATTTTACCAATAGGGGGAATGAGGCCCAGGAAGGGCAGGAACTTGCCCCAAGTCATCCATCTGGTCAGTGTCAGAGCCAGGGCATGACCCTACACTGTTTAATTTTTTTTCCTTGACTCAGATAAAGACATAGATGGTATCACTAAATCTGTGGATGATACACAGAGGGAGGCAAAATCGGTAACAGAACCAGATCAGAGAAAACTGACAGACTTGGTACTTTTCACCCACCCTGGCCTGTCTCACTAAGATGAAATCCATCGGGGATAAATGTAAAGTCTTCAACTTGACTCAAGAAATCAATGTAACCAGTCCAAGCCTGGGAAGAGAGGGGTGAGATAGGATGAGACTGCAGTCTGGAAACAAGCGGGGTGGGGGGTCTGAGTGGCCCGCAAGCTCCCTGATAGTGACAACACAAAATGACAGCCCATGAAGAGACAAGAAGAGCTTCCAGGAACAAAGCAGTGACCACCCGCCCCTCTGCCCCCAGCTCTGGCTTAGTTCTGGCCCCGTGGCTTAAGAAGGACATTGGTAAATAAGCTGAGGAGTGTCCAGAGGAGAATGAGCAAGATGGAGAAGGGCCGGGCATCCGGGCAGGTGAGGATCCGCTTGGGAGAATGGAGGATGCCCATCCTGCAGAAGAGAGGGCTCCAGGGGCCAGGAGAGCCATACTCAGGGAGATGATGACCTGTCATGAGGAAGAGAGATTTGGTCTGAAGAAGGAAGAACCAGGAGCAGTACATGGGAGGTACAAATGCTTGAAGTCAGGAAAAAACAAGAAATAGTCCCTGCCCTCAAGCATTGGTAGAGGCTTCCTGGTTTGCAAAGCCCTTCCCAAATACATGATCTCATTCCATCCTCCTAAGAACCCTGGGAGATAGGTGCTATTATTATTCTCCCTTTTACATATGAGGAAACTGAGGCAAGCAGTGGTCGTCCCTTTCCCAGGGTCACACAACTACAAGGGTCTGAAGCCAGATTTGAACTCGGGTCCTCCTGACTTCAGGGCCAGCATCCCAGTCTCTGCACCATGGTCTCCTATGTTCCAGGACTACCTGGGAACCAAGAAGAGCAGATTGCCCTTATTCTGATAAGCTGCACTGAGCTTGAACCCTGAAGTCTTGGCCTGGCTCCCTGCCTGCCCTGGTGCCTCAGGATGGATGGCAGAGAGCAGATCAGCCCCTGGCTGGGCAGCCCCAGCAGAGCCTGTGCTGTCCTCAGGATACCCCGCCCTCACTGCTGATTCAAAGGAACGGAACTGAATTCAGATCTCACCTCCGTCACTTCCTAGCTCTTGGGCACCTCTGTGTGCCTCAGTTTCCTCATCGGTAAAATGAGGCTAATAATAGCCCCTGCCTCCCAGGACTGGGATGAGGGGCCAATGAGATGAGGTGAGTAACATGCTCGGGGAACCTTAGAACTGTTACAACAGCCAGTGGCCACTGCTGTGATCCCAACATCCCTTGTCCAGGGAATCTTTGCAGGGGCTTCTGGGGGATCTGAGGGCCATGGCACCATCCTCCCTGGGGGGAAGCAGGACTGTGTCCTGTGTGGTTGGAACACCCACCTAGTGTCCTCAGCAGCAGCTGGTGTCATGGGGAGGGGCAACCTTGGCACAGATGCTACGTGATTCATCCCTACAAGCCTCCTTTCTTGGCCGAGCAGTGGTGTGCTCTGCCTCCCTTGTGCCACTGGGCATCACTCACAAGCTGAGAGGGCAGAGGTTGGGGGAGGGGCCTGGCTTTTATATTTCCTTATCGGTATGAGGCAGAGAGAGTGCTTGGCCTGGAGTCAGGAGGACCTGAGTTCAAATCTGGCCGCAGAAGCTTCCTAGCTGTATCACTTAATCCTGTTTGACTTAGTTTCCTCTCCTGTAAAAAAAGAATCTGGAGAAGGAAATGGCAAACCTGCCTCCATTCTTCCACCGTGGTCCCCACTCTGCCTCTTTCCCCTCTGATTCAGTAGCAGGTCGAGCAGGTGAGGCCAGGAATAAGCTACACTTCTGACAGGCCTTTGTTTGAGACCTTAAGGCAAGGGTGAGATGGTCCATTAACATCACCTCTTTCTTAGAGTGAGGAAAGCTCTTGGCTGAGAAATTCGGGGCCTGAGGACTCCAGATGGATTGGCACCTTTCAAAGTCCATCGAGGCCCGGAGGTCGGCTTAGCTTGGCTCCCCCACCCCCACCATCTGAGCCACACCTCTGCACTTCACCTAGAAAAGGGACAAGAGAGCCTGCCTTTCCACCGTCTTCCCTCCAACCCATCTCTCCCAGGGAATGCCCCTAATAGCTCTAGAGATGGGGCCTGTGGGGGGTCACGCCAGAGCATCTCGGCCTCAGAAGTGGCTACTGTGGACAGGGGGACATGGGGCCAGGTGGTAGGAGTCCATGCCCACCCCCAGTGTGACCCCTGAGATGCAGGAAGAGCTGAGGAATGAGCTATGAGCTCACAGACTTTGTCCTTTGCTGCTTCAGTAATATAATGAGATCATAGGTCTAGAACTGGAAAGGACCCATTGAGTCTGCTCACTATGGTCTGGTCTGGTCCTTGAGGAAACTCAAGGGCATTTTCCTTGTGATGGAAATCTCAGCTCTCAGGCTGGGACCCGAGGCCTCTGGCCTTGTCTGGGTCCCTGACAGAGAAGCCAAGTGCCTTGGCTGGGCCTGCACACTTTTCTGCCTCCTTCCCCAGGCAGGATCAGGCCGACCTGAATTCAGTATACCTGCTGACCTCGAGTGCTTCTGAGGGGATGGGAGACCTTTAAGCTCCCACGCTGCCACCGAGGCCGGTAGTTCTCAAGGAAACGCGGGCAGGAGCAAAACGAACCAAAGAAAGGGCTGCTGTCCTTGCTGTTATTTAAAGAGAAATCCTTGAGGCAGAACCCAGTTCTTGGTTTGGTTTGCTTTGGTTTTGATCGGACATCACAGGTCTCTGTTAGCTTTCTGGCCTTACCTCGCGGACTGTGAGCCCCTTGGAGAAAGGGACTGCTTTCTCTAAACTTTGCGTCTCCTCCAGGGGCTAGTCTAAGAATCTGCATACACTAGGTGCTTAATAAATGCTCGCGGCAGAATGGCAGTAGCGTATTCTATTATTCTTGTCTCAGAATAGAACTGAACTGACACCCCGCCCCCATCTTATGCCTCCGTACTGCTCTCCCCATTGCGCCCACAATCTTCGTGTTCTCTGACTTCTCCCAGGTTTCATCACTTCTTCCTGGAGGGGCTGGCCCAGGGGAGAGGCTCAAGAAGTGTTTGTAGAATCCCACCTTCTGCAGGAGGCCTTTCCCGCCCTCTCCCCTTCCGGCTAGAGCCTTCTCTTTCCCCATATTCTACACCTATTCTCTAGGTATCTAGAGACTGCCCTGTTGTCTCCCTCACCATTAATGCCTTGAGGGCAGGGTCTTGCTTTTGCCTTTCTCAGTGACAACAAGCCCTTACTGTCAAGTTCTTGGCCCATAGATGTGCTGAATGCACACCTGCTGCCTGACCCATTGACTGGCTTGTCTGCATCCCTGGGTTGTTATTGCTGTTGTTTGTCCTTCCTTCTCCAACAGGACCATGACATTGGGGTGATGTCATGACTTGCACTGAATTGGATTTAAACAAGGGAAGGCTATGCGAGGTCACCAGCCTTACTCCCTGCTCCAGAGCCATCTGGGTCCAGTGGCAAAATATACGTCAGGATGACTGGAGGTGACATTTGAACTCAGGTCCTCTTAACTCTGGGACCAGGGTCCCTGGGACTTCACTGACAAAGGAGTGGCTAAGAGGGAGAGAAGTCGAGTAGAAGCCTTGGGACATCTGGGTGTAAATCTCGCCTCAGACACTACCCTTAGAGGGGATTCTGGGTAATGTACTCACAGGTTTCAGCCTGTTTATGGAGATAATCCGAGCCTCACTGAGTTATTGTGAAGGTGGTCTAAGGAGCTGTCTGAGGTGTGGAGGGTACACAATCTTCGTGATTTGCTGTGGCTGAGAGAGCTCAGTGCCCAGAGGAAGGGTAATGGGTCTTTCCAGGCACTGACAGGCAGCGGATGTGCCATCCAGCTGAGGGTGGCTGCAGGAAGCCCCTTCACTTTCAAGTTAAATAGTCTTTGAGAGCCTAGGCTCAGCAGAACGGGCTGCATAGCTTAGAATTTGGGTAAAACTGGACTGTGCTTGCCCTGGTAAATATGGGACAGACAAGGCCAAGGGTTTTCTTTTTCAGAAAAGCCATTTGGGTCAGGAGGGGACCTTGGAGCTTCTGGTGTGTGTGTGTGTGTGTGTGTGTATATGTGTGCGCGTGAACACGTATATATGTGTGTATGTGTGTCTATGTATGCATGTGTGTGCACGTGTGTATATGTGTGCGCATGTGTGTGTGTGTGTGTGTGTGTGTGTGTGAGCAGGGACCCTAAAGGATCCCCAGTGAGGGCAGGGGTTGGGGGCCTGCCTGGCAGAGGGGAAGGGGCTCCTGGATAGTCTGCCCAGGGGGTTCGAGACAGTGGGAGGATGTCACTGTTGATCCATACACCACTCCCCTTTTGGGAGGTCCCACATTCTCCTGTGCCCCTGCCTCTGTGCAGGACAGGACATGGCTCAGCAAGCCCTTGGACTTGCTGGCTCAGCAAGCCCTTTGCTCACGGGCTTCCCTCCTGGGCTCGGTCGGTGGGGGTTTGCTGGGCCCCTGGTAGAGGCCAGCCAGAAAAAGAGGGGAGGGCAGAAGGCACAGGGTTGTTTTTGCTTTCCCTTTTCATTAACCCCCTTTGCCTAAGGCCCTCTGGGTGGGCGTTATGGTAAGAGAGGGGAACCAAGGTTCCATGGACTGACACATGGGGCAGGACTGTTGGCTCACTGGGCTCATTATTGCCAAATGTCAGCCTCTCACCTCCACTCAGCGAATCTCCTGATGGGTTTGGGATCCCAAGAGCCTGCAGACTGGCTGGCCTTGTTGAGGGGAAAGCTTCCATCTTCATGAGAGACTGGAGGAGAGGAGGGGCCTTTAGGAGATGATGTCTGAGCCACAAGAGGTGAGAAAGGGAGAAGAGGGAGCGCGTGGCCTGGCTGTTCTTCAGTAGAGTTCAAGGTGAGGTCTTCACCTGATTGGAGGGGGGGGGTTGAGGAGACACCAGACACCGTGGCAGGTGGGGCAAGAGGTGATCAGGAAGGGATAAAAGGATTGCCTTCCTGCAGGGAGGGCCCAGCTGAGATTAGCTGTGGGGGACCCGGTCAGGGCGGCCTCACCATTTCCTCCAGCTGGGTTCAGCAGCACGAAAATAAGAATGAAAGCAGATGGTGGGCGTCGTCCCAAACTAAGACTCGGCAGGACGAGATCAGTGACAGCATCCATGGGAGCCTTGAAGGATTTAGCCAGCCTGGGCTGCTCAGAGGGGGAGGAAGCAGCCTGTGCACCCCCGATATTTGGGGAGAGGCTTCAAAGGGCCACGACATCACCCGCGGAGGCAACCCCAAGCCAACTGGAGAGGCTTTCTCCCTCCCCCCTTCACCTTCTCCCCTCCAAGGCTTCAGCCTTAAGATGAGAAGGCTCGAGGGAGTGCCCATCAATTGGGGAATGGCTGGACAAGTTGTGGTATATGAATACAATGGAATACTATTGTGCTGTAAGAAATGATGAGCAGGAAGAGTTCAGAGAAACCTGGAGGGTCTTACGTGAGCTGATGATGAGTGAGATGAGCAGAACCAGAAGAACATTGTACACAGTATCATCAACATTGAGTGTTGACCTACTGTGATGGACTATATTCTTCTCACCAATGCAATGGTACAGAAGAGTTCCAGGGAACTCATGATAGAAGAGGATCTCCAAATCCAAGAAAAAAAAAAAGAAAGAAAGAACTGTGGAGTATAGATGCTGATTGAACCATATTATTTCTTTTGTTTTGGGTGCTGTTGTTTTTTTTTTTCTATTTTGAGGTTTTGCATCACTGCTCTGATTCTTTCTCTTGTAACAGGATTAATGCAGAAATAGGATTAATGTTATTATGTGTATATATATGTGTGTGTATATATCTATATATCTATATGTATATGTATAGAGATATATAGATATAACCTATATCAGATTACCTGCTGTCTAGGGGAGGGGGGAGGGGGGGAGGGAGAAAAATCTGAAATTGTAAAGCTTGTATAAACAAAAGTTGAGAACTATCTTTACATGTAATGGAAAAAATAAAATACCTCATACATTTAAAAAAAAAGTCTAGATGATCAATAAAACAATAAATCAAAAAAAAAAAAAAGATGAGAAGGCTCATCTTGATGCCTCTTTGTTTGGCAGACCTGGTGTCCTGATCCTAGGCAAGGAGAGGAAGGGGGCCCCAGTGGCTTTGAAGAAGAGCTGAGGGTCCGGTTTCCTGGGATGTCTTGGTCAGTTCTGGGCAAGAAGACCAGGAGGAAGCCTTTGAGAAAGGAGTTGGGGAGAGGCAGCTAGATGGCGCAGTGGTAAAGCACCGGCCCTGGATTCAGGAGTACCTGAGTTCAAATCCAGCTTCAGACACTTGACACTTACTAGCTGTGTGACCTTGGGCAAGTCATTTAACCCTCATTGCCCTGGAAAAAAAAAGAAAGAAAAAGAGAAAGGAGTCGGGGAACTGAGGATGGCTGATGGCGGGGCCAAGGATGCAGAGCTGCCAGGCTTACACACCACAGAGGAGCCTTGGCTAATGGGCATCCATCTCCTTGCCTCCCTTCCTTTCTCCTTTCCTCCTTCCTTCCCTCACTCCCTCCCCCTTTCTTTCCTTCCTTTTCTCCTCCCTCCTTTCCTGGGTAGGCCAAGCTAATATAATAAAAATGACAATTCTACCTCATTTAATTTACTTAGTCAGTGCCATCCCAATCAGATTACCAAAAATTATTTTACAGAGCTAGGAAAAATAATAACGAAATTCATCTGGAAGAACAAAAGGTCAAGAATACCAAGGGACTTAATGAAAACAAATGCAAAGGCAGGTGGCCCGGCCGAACCGGATCTAAAACTATGTTATCAAGCAGCAATCATCAAAACTGTTTGGTACTGGCTCCGAAACAGAGCGGGGGAAACGTGGAATAGGTTAGGCACACAACACACAGCAGTCAGTGAACAGAACAATCTCCTGGTTGATAAACCCAGCCTCCAGGATCAGAACTCACTGACAAAAACTGCTGGGAAAATTGGAAGATAGTGTGGCAGGAAGTGGGCAGCAGCCAGCATCTCACAGGTATGCCAAGGTCAAGGGGCCGGTATTCTTTCAGTCAGTCATTCTTCAAGCTTTCATCAAGCACCTTCTAGGTCCCAGGTACTGAGGGAAACCCAAGGAATACAAAGGCAAACTCCAAACAATGTGTCTGAATAAACAGCCCGTGAGCAGGTAAGTAAATACCAAGTAGATACCGGGAAACTTGTGCTTTGAGTGTGTGCCAGTCCTTGGCATCAACCTCGTCCCACTGTCTCTCCCTCGTCTCTGTCTCTCTCTTGTCTCTGTCTCTCTCTTGTCTCTGTCTCTCTGTCTCTTTGTCTCTGTCTCTCATCTCTATCTGTCTGTCCCTCCCTCTCTCTCCCCTCCCCCCAGCCAATGGTCTCTCTGTCATTAGAATGTAAGTTTTGGGAGGCTGGGAAGGTAACCTGTGCTACGTCTGCCTTTGTTCTCTCAGCCTCCAAGCACAGTGACTGGCCCCTGGTACAGTCATTGAATCAGCAGCTGTGGTTTGTTGACTGAGCTATCGCTGCTGCTGCTGCTGCTGCTGCTGCTGCTGCTGCTGCTGCTGCTGCTGCTGGGGGCGGGAGGGGGGGCAGTTCTACAAAAGGCTCCTTAAATTCTCGTTTGAGCCTCAGGAGGTGCAGAGAGGGCCTGACGGGCCCAGACAAGACCCAGCTTTCAGTGTCAGAGGCCAGATGTTCTATCCTGGCTCCTGACTCCTTGGGCTCAGGGATAGCAGGTGGGTGCTGGGCCCGGAGGGGTAGGAGCTCTCAGTGGGCTGGAGCCCCAGTAAGCGCAGTCACAGGATGATGCTCTGCTTTGATCCCCGGGACCCTGATCTCCCCCATGCCCCACCCCACCCCTTTCCTATTTCCTCTCCCTCTTCTCAGCCTCAGAGGCACGAGGAGCAAAGGGTCCAGGAACATTGTACCAGAGCTGTAGTTCTGGAGTGAAAGGGCCTGGGTTCAAATCCTACTTCTGATGCTCACTACCCATGTGACCTTGGCAAGGTGTCTCTCACAGTACGAATCCTGATTCTGCCCCTGTGTGACCTGTGTGAGCCTGGTCAAGACACTCCCTGGCCTACTGGTCATGAATAGCTTTGGGCCATTTGTTTTCTCCTACATGATGAAGGGCATGGCCCAGAGGATGGAATACCGCACCACAAATATTAATGAAGCACCATCTGTATGCATAGACCTTAGCTTGATGGTGTTCAGGCTCGCTCCATAGAGGGCTCTGAAGGTCCCTGAAGCAGTCTCTGTGAGACTTGGGACTGGGCAAAGGCATGGCCCGACAGGCTGAGGAGGCCCAGGGAAAGGCAGGCCAGGGGGGTGTCCTGGGGTGCTCACTGATCCTGATGGGGGCTAGAAGTAGGAGAATGAAGAGGAGCCTCTGAATGCAGAGTTTCAGTTTTCAGCTTTAGCCAGGGAAGCAATGTGGGTGAAACCAAGCCTTTCCCAAGTCACACAGCAGAAACCTGAGCTCCAACAGCAGATCTCCCCATCAGCAGACCTCCACTGAAACTGCGTCAGCAGCAGAGAGGGCATGGGAAGAGCTCACTGGGGCGAGGCAGCAGCACAGTCCAAGGCCCGTAGAAGGGCAGAGCCAGGCAGCAGGAGCCAGCCCCACCCCAGGAGAAAGCCAGGCAGCAGATCCCACTGGATTCCTGCCTTGGATCCCATTGGATTCCTGCCTTGGATCCCATTGGATTCCTGCCTTGGATCCCACTGCATTCCTGCCTTAGATCCCACTGCATTCCTGCCTTAGATCCCACTGCATTCCTGCCTTAGATCCCACTGCATTCCTACCTTGGATCTCACTGTATTCCTGCCTTGGATCCCATTGGATTCCTGCCTTGGATCCCACTGCATTCCTGCCTTAGATCCCACTGCATTCCTGCCTTAGATCCCATTGGGTTCCTGCCTTAGATCCCATTGGATTCTTGCCTTGGATCCCATTGCATTCCTGCCTTGGATCCCACTGCATTCCTGCCTTAGATCCCACTGCATTCCTGCCTTAGATCTCACTGCATTCCTGCCTTAGATCCCATTGCATTCCTGCCTTGGATCCCATTGGATTCCTGCCTTGGATCCCATTGGATTCCTGCCTTAGATGGACACTGGCTCTCTCAGCGTCACCTCCCTCCTCTGTAGAATGGGGCTAATCCCTCCCTCCCAGGGTTGTTGTGTGAGGATCAGGTCAGGTGAGGCATGTGAAGTGCTTTGCAGACTGTAAAATGCTATGAAGATGCCAGCTATTATGGTTGTTGCACAGAAAGACAGAAGGAGAAACTGAGGCACAGAACCTGGAAGGGACCTCCCCAAGCTCATGTGCAAGATTAGTGACGGGACAGGATGAGAAGGGAGCCAGCTGGGGTACAGAGCCAGGAGCACTGGATTCAGATTCTGGGGACTTGAGTTTGGATGCTGGCCTTCCACTTGCTGCCTCAGTTTTCTCATCTGTAAAATGGGGGTCACTTCCAAGGTCTCTTCTTGTGTGAGTCTTCTGTCTCACAGCCCGGAGACCTTCTCCCTGGTCGCAGATTCCTCCTTTTTGACCAGCTGGGAGCTCCAAGACTGGTGGCCCTGTCAAGGCCTGGTGTGTGGCACTGTTAAGTGAGACCAGCCTCATCCCTTCATGTCTTGGAGCTGAAGCAGAGGGACCATTTTCCCTCCTCCTCGAAGACTTTGTACTAAGTGGTTCTAGCCAGGACCCCTGTAACGCGAAGGCCTTCCTTCAGAAGTGAGTGTTGGGGGGTGGGGCTGGCCAGCCTGGGGGCCCCGGGAGGGGGCAGCTGGAACATCCCATCTAGCCTTCCTCAAGAGGGTCACTGGGCTCCCAGCTCCAGGATGTGAAACTGGCAGGGGCCTTGCCAGGGCTCCCAAGAGCCTCTGGAGGCACCCGTGATCTATAGACTAGCCGTTAAATGGGCTCCCACTGTGCAATTAAGGCCTGTGGTTGGGAGGCAGAGGGACACGGGTTGAAGCCAGGTGAGAGGCCACCCCAGTGGACTCCAGGCTTGTGTTCCTTTCTCCAGACTCCATAAACAGTAACTCAGAGGAAAATCCACTGGGGCCTTGGATGCTCAGTGAGGCCCAAGCCTGAAGCCTTGCCTGGGGCCAACCACCATGGCCCCTCCCAGCCTTTGGGTGGATGGCAGCCAATGAGTCCCAGACCAAGAGGAGCAGGGGGTTTGTTCTTGGCCTCGAGGAGTCTTGGGACAGGGGGTGCTCCCTCCTCGGGAGCCAAGGCACCAGTTTAGACTCAAGGTGAGGGAAAACTTCCTACCAGTGAGACCTTCCTGCTAGCCTGCCACAGCCATCAGCAAGAGCAAAGTGCAGAGGGCATCTCCTGGGAGGCTCACAGCAGCCCTGGGATACAGCTGAGGGTAATGGTTGGTCGATAAGCATTTCAGAAGCAGCCGCTATGAGCCAGGCACTGTCCAAAAGACAGTCCCTGCCCTCCAGGAGCTTATAGTCTAATGAGAGAAGACAAGCCAACAGCTATGAATGAACAAGATCAACGGGAAATACTGGCCAGAGGGAAGGTGGCAGCATTCAGAGGGATGGGGAGAGGCTGCCTATTCAAGGCTGACTTCGAGCTGAGACTAGAAGGAAGCCAGAGGAGTCCAGAGGGAGAGATGAGGAGGGAGAGCCTTGGGGCAGGAGACACAGCCAGAGAAAAGGCCATTTCAGGCAGTGAGGTGTGAGAATAAGAAGGTAGCGGGGAGCTGGAGCTGGATTAGCAAAGGCTTTGAAGGCCAAGCAGGATTTTGTATCGGATCCTGGAGGTGGTAGGGAGCTCTGGGAGGTTACTGAGTAAGAGAGTGATATGGTCCCATCTATACTTTAGGGAAGGAAAGAGGGAGGAAGGAAGGAAGGAAGAAGGAAGGAAAGGAGGGAAGGAGGGAGGCATGGAAGGAGGGCAGATGGGAGGGAGGGAGGAAAGGGAAAGAATCAACATTTATGTGCTTGCTTCATTTATAAGTCTACTATGTACCAGGCACTGGGCTAAGAGCTTTTATAAATACTCTCATTTGATCACATAGAAATCATTTTGACAGCTGAGTGAAGGCTGAACCAAAGGCAGGCAGACCCCCCAGCAGCTACTGCAATAGCCCAGCTTAGAGGTAATGAGGTTGTAATGATTAGAATGATGCCACCTGCTAGAGAGTTACTATAGGAAAGCTCCACCATGAGGAGAAGGTGTCTGAGGGCAAGCCATGCGACTTTCCTTGGCATCAGGAAGTGACATTTGCTTGTGGGTACTGTCAATCAAGGCTACCAGCCAATTAGCTTGGAGGTGTGTGTGTGTGTGTGTGTGTGTGTGTGTTCCCAGTTACACAGGAGGCTTCTGGGAGGAAGGAGGAAGCCTTGGGTCATTTTTTGTTCCTGACCTCGCCATGGCGGGTCGGATGATGGGGTCTCTTAGAAATAGTTAGATTTTTACCTTTCTCTCTGATCCTAATGCTCTTCAATAAATACTTCAATACTCTTGCTAAAGCTTATAATTTATTGGCGACCACTCATTAGATTTTAGATAGTAGAGATAGAATTTTAGCCCTTACGAGGTAATGGACCAGGAGGGGAGTGTCTGGGAAATGCTGCAAAGGTGAAATTGACAGGCCTGGGCACCAGGCCACAGCCTGGATCTATGGGGTGAGAGAGAGTGAGGAGTCTAGGAGGACTCCTGGGTTGGGAGCCTGATGAAACTGAGATTGAGTTTCAGTGACTTGCCTAGGGTCACACAGCTGAGGTGTCTGAGGTAGGATTTGAACCCATGTCTTCTTGATTTCAATTCCAATATTCCATCCACTACACCACTTAACTGCACTTAAGCAGAAGGTGGATCTTTTCAGATGTTAGACTCTCTTCTCCTCCCCTCCCCTGCCCTCCCCTGCCCTCTCTTTTCCTCTCTTCTCCTCTTCCCTTCCTCTACATGTCTACATGTAGCTCCCCTCTCTCCAAGGTCTTCCATCCCATCAGTCTTAGAGCAAGTCCCAAATCAATGCTTGCTGATGATTGACTGACTGACTGACTGACTGACTGACTGGAAGAGTTTGTCAGTAGAGGTTTGAGCAGAAGAAAGTCCCGATCGACTGACATGTCAGCTGAGCTGGTGCTCCAATGCTGCAGCCCTAGTCAGAGCTTCTTCACTGGAAACAGCAAAATCATCCCACTCAGAGGCTGGGGAAAGGTCCTCATTTTACCCAGTGTGATGTGAGGGCAAATAGAATCATTCCCACTCTATGGATGGTAAAACGAGGTTCAGAGCAATTCAATCCAGACATGTATTAAACACCCATGATGTGCCCTAGACACAGGCATACAAAGATTGAACAAATGACCCAAGCCTTGCCCTCTACTGGGGGCTATACTGTGTACACAGATAAATCAATCCCACCAATACAATGAATCCCAAGGCCTTTTGAGAGGGAAATGTGAGTGGGGGGAACAAGAGAGGTCTCCTGCAGCAAGTGGCACCAGAGCCAGGGGTTTTAAGAGATGGAGGTGAGGAGGGATGCAGCAATCCAGATGTGGCAAGAACTGTCCAAGGATCTATACTACTGCCCACCATAGCAATCAATGACAAGATATGGAAATCCCACTCCATTGTGCTTGGAGCAAGGCACCACTATACAAAATTCAGGGAGCCCTGAGCAGCAGCTTTAAGATCCATTAGGCAGGTTTCAGCTACATAGATAGGATGGGTACAAGAACATGTTACAGAAAGCAGAAGGGGAAGGCAATGACTCAACATCAAAAAACAGGTGGCAAAATGGGGGAAAGCAGAGCAAAAACTAACCAGGGAACACAGGCTGTATCTGTCGTTAGTGTCTCGGCTTGATTTTTGCAGGTTGTAGCTGGTTACATGACCTACTTATCTTAAATACATGGTGGTAATCAAGTTAAGCCAGCAATTCTTCAATCACGCAGCCAAGAGAGCCCATCAGGGCAAACAGATGGGGGCTAGAGATGGACTGCTCTGGAAGTAAACAGCTAGTAAGCCAGCTGCACTAGAACGGAGAGGAGAGGTCACCTGAACTAAGACTGGAAAGGCAGGACTGGGTGGGCATTCAGTGCCAAAGAGAGGACTTGGTCTTTTCCCCTGGAAGCAGTGGGAAGCCCCTGCAGATGTGTGGGTGTGCTGTGGAGAAGGAGGGGGGGTGGAGCAGCAAAGGAAAATGAGTTTGGCAGCACAAATCTTACCTGAAAATCCCATTAGAGAGGTGCCAAAACTGGACAGAACACTGTGTCAATGCCTGCTGGGCCACTGGGCCAACCTTAAACAGTAGCAGACACACACACACACACACACACACACACACGAACCACCACCCCCCACCCCCCCCCATACACACACACACAGAGCTGCTCTTGTCGTTCTGGAAGGCTCTGGGGAAGAAGGCCATTACTGCCTCGGGCCAGGGATTAGAGCTGGCTTTGTGGAGGTCTGAGCAGGGCTTTAGAGCTTGGCGTTTATCTCCAGACCAGGACGAGTGATGGGAATGCCCTGGCCAGGCACCCTGAGCCCCAGGCTAGGCCAGCCACATCCCCCTTCGTTTAACACAAGGTTTCCTTCCAAGTTGGAGTCTCTGGCGCTGCCTGGACTTTATGTTCCCTCCTTCTCTCCCCCTCCACTCCCTTCTCTTCACCTGTCCTGGGGACACAGGCACTGGATGAGCCGGAAGCCACAGAAAGATGGTCCAGCTGAGTCGGGCCAGAGATCGCTGGGCTTCTAAGAGGGTGAAACAACCAAGCGTTCTCCAAGCGCTGTGCTCCCAGACAGTCCTGCCCTCTTTGGGCTTCCATTCTAAAGGCGAGTGGGGGGAGGGGCGCTGGTGAGAGCCTGTGGACCAAGAGGTGGCAAGGAATGTCTTTAAACAAATCCATTACACTGCTAACTCTGGAGAGCAAGGTTTTGTGGTTTTTGCCTTTCTTTGCATTGCCAGGGATAAGCAGGGTGCTTGCTTGGCAAGAGAAGGACCAGAATCTAAGAATATTTCCAAGTACCAAGCGAATGTTTGCATCCATTAAGGAGCCCAGCCCTAGTAATAAGTGCCGGTTGACTTATTGTGAAATCCCAAGCTCAGGTTGGAAGAACGTTCTGAAAAAGCGCAGGAGGGTCTCCAGGTCTCCTTAGGCTGACCCCCTGCAGAGAACTCAGTCCTGGAACACAGAACACAGGGCCATCGGTTTGCAGCAGATATACTGCATCCTTTTCGAGTCCTGGACCCCTTGGACCATAGATGATGAAGCTCATGATTGATTCCTTCTCAGAGTAATGTTTTAAAGGCGTAGAATGTTTATAACAGTTTTGTTGAAGCTTACAAAGAAAACCAATGATAGAGAAATCGCTGCTATGTTTTCTTTTTTGTTTTGTTTTGTTGTGTTTCTGTGGGGCAATGAGGGTTAAGTGACTTGCCCAGGGTCACACAGCTAATAAGTGTCTAGTGTCTGAGGTCGCATTCAAATTCAGGTCCTCCTGAATCCAGGACCAGTGCTTTATCCACTGTGCCACCTAGCTGCCCCCACCAGGATGTTTTTTAAAAAACAAGTTCCCAGGTGCTGTGAAGATCACCCCCTCCCCACCTTAGCACACAGGCACTCCGAGCTGGCAAGGACTTCAGCACCCTTGGGCCTAGCCAAATCGACACAAGCATCCCCTCCTAGTGTCTCAGGCATGGGGCCTCCAGCTTCTGTTTCAGGCCCCTGCTCAGAGGAACCTCCATAGTGGAGCAGAATGCTGCAGTTGGAACCAGGGCCCTGGGTTCAAGTCCTGCCTCTTACACTTAGAAGCTGTGGGACCCGGGGAAGTCACATGACCCCTATGGGCCTGTTTTCTCCTCTCCCAAAGAGGGGGCAGGGTAGATGACCTCTCAGGTCCCACTACGCTCTAACCCTGGATCCCGTGCTGCCCGGAGGGCCCCCACCTTGGCTCACCAGCCTCCTCCGGAAGCACTGAAAGCCTGCCTTCCTCTTGCACAGAGCCTTTTCTAATCCCCTTCATGCTAGGGCTGTCCTTCCTTCGAGCCCACCCCCAATGTCTCTGGGTGGCTGATGGCCCCCATCAGTGAGGGGCTGGACCGGTCTTTTGTCATTCCTTGTAACCCCAGTGCAGTGCTTAGCACGCACACAGTAGGTGCTGAATTTGGGGACTTGACTTGCTTTCCTGATGAGTAGTGAACAACTCCTCCTTCAGTGGCTGCCGGGCGGGTGGCATGGATTCAGGGAGGCCGCAGCCGCTGGGCCCTTGCCATCTCCTCACTTCTCAGGGGCATCCACTACCCGCTAGGTCCTTGGATTCCCTTCTTCCATCTGCGGGTCACCATGGGGCAGAGATCGAGAGGCAAAGTCAGCTCGGGAAGAGGATCTGCCTTCTCTGGGTCAGATCAGCATCCACTCCAGCATCACTGGCCTCCACTGAGGGGCCAGCCTTCTCTGAGTGCTCCCTCTGGGCTCCTCGAAGAGTCTTTCCTCCTGGAATTTCTCATTCATTTGGGGGAAATTGTCACCTGCCACTTTAAGATGTTTGTTTGCTTTTCAGAGGAAGCTGCTCAGCCCACATGCCTGGGAAAACAAGGGCACTAGACTGGGGGTTCCTGCAGGAAACAGAGCCTCATGGAAACACACCCACTGAGAACAGAGGTGCTGTGGCAGCCTGGCCACTCCTGATGGAGATCAGACAGGCCGCCGGGCCTGGCCTGGCTGATTTTCCACCTGTTGTCACTTGACACCAAAGGCCATCCACCAAGTGTGCATGAAGTGTGTCCGTCCAGGGCACCTAGCCTTGAGCTGAGGACTGAGTAACTGACTCAGAGTGACTGCCCCCAGGGACAGGGTTCAGATCTGGATCTTTCCCCAGTTGTGGATTCCTGGCTCCTCTGGGACCCTCAGTGTTCTCCTCAGGAAACTGGATGTGAAGGCCTCTAGTTCCTTCCTCATAGGGCACATGCAAGACAGTGAAAGCTCTCAAAGAGCCTTGGAAAGGGCAGCAGTGCATGCTGGGCTCTCATGCTGCTCCCAACCAATCCCTCACACCTGCCAGCTCTGCCCGCCCTCTCAGCCTGGAGCTGAGCTCACCCGGAGGTGTGGGACGAGGCAATGAAGAGCCCAGAGCAATACCACTAGTGGGTCCGTATCCCAGAGAGATCATAGAAAAGGGAAAAGGACCCACATGGACAAAATACTTCCAGCAGCTCTTTGTGGAGGCAAAGAACTGGAAATCGAGGGAATGCCCATCAATAGGGGAATGGCTGGACAGGCTGTGGTCTGTGAATGTCCTGGAATACTATCGTGCTGTAAGAAACGATGAGCAGGAGGAGTTCAGAGAAACCTGGAAGGACTTAAGTGCACTGATGCTGAGTAGCGAGCAGACCAAGGAGAACATTGTACACAGGAACAGGAACACTGTGTGATGATCAATTGTGATAGACTTGGCTCTTCTCAGCAGTGCAATGACCCAAGACAGTTCCAAAGGACTCAGGATGGAAAATGCTCCACAGCCAGAAAAAAGAACTATGGAATCTCAACACAGATTGAACCGTACTGTTTCTACTTTTTGGCTATTTTTTTCCTTTTTTTCCTTTTGTTCTAATTCTTCTTCCACAAGATGACTAATGCAAAAATATGTTTAATGTGATTGTACATATATAACTGCTATCAGATTGCTTTCTGTCTTGGGGAGGGGAGAGGGAAGGGAGGGAGGGAGGGAGAAAAATTTGGAACTAAAAATCTTATGAAAACAAATGTTTAAAACTGTCTTTACTTGTAACTGGAAAATAATAAAACACTTTTATGATAAAAATTTAAAATAATAATAATAATAACAACAACAACAATAATAAATGAAGAGCCCAGAGCTGGTGTCCTCAGGCCTGTGCCTGAGGCCTCTCTCACGGCTGTCTTTGAGTGTGGCCTGAAGCAGGGCACTCTCTCCTCCAGGACAGGTCACTTTTCTGTAAAAAGGACGCAATAATAGGTTTTCTGACAAAGTTGCCTTTACCCCCTTTGTCAGGAGCCGTCCCAGACCCCCGTGTCTCTCTTAGAAAAGCTTGTCTTTAGCTTGTCCCCACATTAGTGTGCCGGCACAGTAAGAGCTTCATCGGAGTTTGCTGTGGGTCAGGGATCTCTCCCTCATTTCCAGGTTTTCATACATTGGCTCCTGTTATTTCCTCCCAGTGGAGTGTAAGCTATATGAGAGCAGGCGATTCTTTTTTTCCTGTTTCCCCAGTACCCAGCTCAGCACATGGCACATGGTAAGGGCTTAATAAGTGCTTGTTGAATGGGCTTGGATTGGATCAGATCACATCAGAGACCTTCCAGCTCTTCCCTGTGTGAGTTTTGGAAGGCAGACCCTTGAGTCCTGGGGCTTCAATTGGTTTTCATCTCCCCCCCCCCAGGGCCTGAGGGTGCCCTTGGCCAGCAGTGGGAGGTGAGCTCAGCAGATGCCTTCCTCTTCCTTTGCTCATCCCCTCCCCCTCCCCCCCAAGGCCTGCTCAGAGAGGGAGGGAGGAGGAAGGGGGAGGGCGAGGGGAGGCCCAGGCCACCAGATGTCCAGGCCAGTTTGGATGGTCTCGGGAAGCAGAGCATCGTGGCAAGAGGTGGGTGTGGGGGGAGGAGAGACTGAAAGCAGGGTTGCCTGAGTGGACATTGCTGCAGCTGGATGCCACAGGCCTTCCTTGGGTGGGGCAGGGCCTGGGTGGGGCCAGGAAGGCTTCTCTCTAGGCTGCTGGAAGCATCTGCTTCCTCTCTGAAGACGACCTGGACCATTACCACTGGGATGGGTCTGTGAGCCAGGGGGCAGCAGGCGGCCCATGAAGCTGGCCAAGGGACGCTACCTGCCAGGCCACCGCTCAGAGGCCAGCTGAAGGCCCCTCAGCTGTGATGTGAGCTGGAGAAGGCCGAGGCCTGACCACTGTCTGTGGGCGCTTTTTTTTTTTTTTAGTGAGGCAATTGGAGTTAAGTGACTTGTCCAGGGTCACACAGCTAGTAAGTGTTAAGTGTCTGAGGCCGGATTTGAACTCAGGTCCTCCTGACTCCAGGGCCGGTGCTCTAGCTGCCCCTGTGGGTGCTTTTGAGGGAGGGTCCCTCAACCCCCCCCCCCCGTGCCCCAGGCTCTGACCTGATGAGTGGGCATCCGGCCTCAGCGCGCCCCCCCTGCCCTGGGCCCCTCAGCCTCTCCTTGGCAAAGGAGGCTGAGCTTCAATGACAAGAATGACCTGAGTAAGGCCTGCTGGTGCCAGCCCCCAAGCTCAGCCCCAGGAAGGAGAACGGCCTAATGGTTTGGGCCCAGGAGACACAGGGCCCCTCCCCAGTCCAGTCCTACCCTCTGACAGGGAATCCCCCATAGCCTTGGCCTGGCCCAAGCTGAACCCTCAAGTATCGGCTTGTTGAGCGAATCCTTCCAAGACCCCTCAGGCCCCTGGCTAGGAAGGGAGAGCAGGGTCAGGGCACGTGCCTGCAAGCCCAAGGCCTGTCCTGTCATTGGGAGACATGTTTGGTGTGTGTGTGTGTGTGTGTGTGTGTGTGTGTGTGTGTGTGTGTGTGTGAGAGAGAGAGAGAGACAGACAGACAGACAGATGGACAAACGGACAAAGACAGGGACAGAGAGAAGGGTGGCCGGCTTCTTCTCCCCGTGAGCTTCCGCCAGGAGCAGCCCCCTCCACACCCTCTCCCCCCATCTCCCTTCCTGCAGTCTGAGGCTGCTGACTCAGCCCTCATCTCTGGGAGGAAGGGGCCACCTTGGGGGGGGGTTGGCTAAGGCCTCTCATTGGCCCTGGGGGAGGAAGTCAAGATTTAGGGGAAGAAGGGCCTTGGCCCAGCTCAGAGGGCAGCCCTCCAGAGACCGAGCCCTCCCCCCCTGCACTGTGGGCTGCCCTTTTCCTGTCGGACTTCCCAGGATGCCTCTCGGGCAGAGCAGCCCCCTGTGGAGTGGGTCACCCCTGTCCTGGAGCTGCTGGTCTTGGTGGATCTGGGCAGTTCTGGCCCAGGGATCCCTGGTGTGGATGGGGGGCAGGGGGTGGGGGAGGAGGTGAAGGCAGTGCTGCTCCTCCTCCTCCTGCTGCTGGGGTCCAAGCTGGGACATAGCCAATAGGCCATCGAATGAGTGAGTCAGTGAATAAAAACCCCATTTGCCAAGCACTTACTCGTGCCAAGCCCTGGGCTGACCCTGAGGGGAACAGCACAAACAGAACAGGCTTTGCTGCCCCGGTGGGTGAGGGAGGGTGGCTTGGGTGCCATCTAGGAATGTCCAGGAATAGCAGGGCAGTGTTGATGTGATGGCTGGGCCCGGCCCAGTGCTCCAGGGGAGCAGCCTGGGCTCGCTGGGCAGTTTCTGAAGCCCTACTATGGCAATAGACATGGGAGGGGAGCAGAGGGAGCATTTCTGGTCCTGTGTTCGGATGGGGAAATGGAGGCTTAGAGAGGGAAAGGCAGATTACTTCCAGTTTCGTCCTGTGTGAAGCCTGTTTGCAAGCAGTGATTGCTTAGATTGAGTTCTTCAAGGATGGGACAATCTTCTGCCTTTCCTTGTGTCCCTGCACTGAGCCCAGTGTCCAGCACACAGTAGGTGCCTAATCGATGTTCGGGGAGTGAGGAGGCACCAGGACTTGAACCCAGGTCGGGGTAGCTCTGCTACAGAGGCTGGAGGACCCCTTGGGAGGTAGAGAGCTTAGTGTCTTCTCATTCAGAGGTATTCTGAGATTCTCTGTGTACCCACTGGGTCTCATGACCACAGATGAAAACAATGGAGGAGAGGAAAAGCAAAGAGTCAAAGGTCACCCAGGGTGGAAGGAGTCCGGCCAGCATGCAGCCTGGGGATCCCTCCACGTACCCTGACTGTCAGCTCCAAGGGAGGAGGTCTGACTCTGGGGGCCTGAGGCAGAGCTGGGGCCGTCTTTGAGATACTGGGAAGTCAGAGGCAGCTGGGTGGTGCGGTGGATAGAGCCCTGGGCTGGGGCAGGAAGACTCAGTTCAAATTCTGCCTCAGACACTTACTATTTGTGTGACCCTGGGCAACTCACTTCCGTTTCCTCATCTGAAAAATGGGTCTAATAGCAGCCCCTTGCTTCTCCCAGGGTGGTTGTGAAGCTGCAATGAGATAAGAGGGAGGGGCCACAGACATTCTGAGCTCCATTTTACGGAGGAGGAAACTGAGGGTCAGAGAGGCCCACCCAGATTTCGGTAGCATCAGAGGCAGGGTTTGAAGCCAGGTCCTCCCTGGCTCCACTTTGGTGCTTTTCCCTCTGTACTGAAGCAAGGAGGGTCTGCCCCTGCCTCCTCCACCCTCTCACACCGACAGATAGCGGCTCAGACATGTGTCTGGCGAGTCAATGACAGGCAGCCAAGGACCCTTGGGGATCATCAAAGCCAAGGGGCCTAGAGAGGGCAGTGACTTGCCCAAGGTCACATAGTCAGTGAACGGTGAGCTAGGACCTCCAGAGATGTCCTGATTTCTAAGCTTCTAAGGAACCAGGCAGGCAGAGCCTGGCTTGGCCAGGGCAGGTGGGCATCTCGCTCCTTGCTAGGGACATTCTGGGACATGCTCAGCCTGAGGTACCCTGTGGCTTCCACTGGCTCTCTGGGCTCCGGAAGCCAGTAACTAACTTGGGGTCTGTTAGCTGGGGGCCCTGGCTGCCTCTTCCCCCCAAATATGCTCTGCCCTTCCTCTGGCTCCAACTCCTCTGTCAAATGAAGGGGTGCTCAGTGAGCAAGAAGGGGCCTCCTAGCACTGACTGATGTTCTAGCCCTAAGGTGAAAGGTTGCATGTTGGAGCAGAGACCTGGGTTTGAATCCTGCCTCTGAAGCTTCCTGGCTGTGTGGCCCCACCTCAGTGTCCCTGTGTGTACCATGGGGGTCACAATATCTGCACTGTCTCTTGGCGTTGTTAGGAGACCCAAAGAAGCTCATGAAAACCCAGCACTTTGAAACCCTTCATGTGCATTTGGACTTTCCAGTGACTATCTCATAAAGTCACTGCTTCCATTTGTTCAGTCCTAGTTCTCAGGTGGTCATTTTCATCAGACAGCTTTTTTATCCCCTTTCCCATTTGGCTTTTCAAGCTCTTGAATTTTTTCTCATGGCTCTGCTGCATCGCTCTCATTTCTCTTTCCATTCTTTGCTCCCTCTCTCTAAATCTTCCTTCTATCTCCCCTACTTTCTCTTCCAAGTCCCTTTTGAGAGCTTCCATGACCTGAGATCAGTTCATATTTTTCTTGGAAGCTTTGGATGTAGGGGCCCTGTGGTTGTTATCCTCTTCTGAGGGTGCACCTCGATCTTCCTTGTCACTAAGGAAACTTTCTGTAGTTCTCAACTTTCTTTGCTTGCTCTATTCACTGCACCACTCAGCTAGCTGCCCCTAGGCATCCTAGACTTGGTTCTAAGGTCCTTTCCAGCTATGACATTTTAGATTCTAAGGGCCCCCAGCTCTGACATTCTGTGTTCTAGGATCTAAGGTCCCTCCCAGTTCTAACATTTTATAAGACTCAGAATTCTACATTCTAGGTTTCAAAATTATATGTAATTTTTTTCAATTAACCTTTATTTTTCCTCCACCCCTTACCCTGAAAAGAAAAATAAACCCTTGAATGAACAGGCACAATCAAGCCAAATCAACTGGCACACTAGTCAGGTTCTAGGTTCTAGGGCCCCTGCTGTCTGTGAACGTTCTATGTTCTTGGACTCCAAGATCCCTCCTTGTCCTGACACTCTGGGTTCCAGGGCCTCTGTCAGCCATGCCATTGAGGACCAAGGAGGGAGGGACACATCTTTGCTGCTGGGCCTGGCCCCCAGAAGCCCCCTAATCTTTCCTGCCCATCTCAGCTGCCTGGCTCTGCCTCCCCCCTCTCTGCCCTGTCTGGCAAAGGAAGCCCAACAACAGCCTCCCGGGCTGGGTTCTAGCATCCAGGGAACAGGGAGCTCATTGTCTGGGGAGCTTTTCCCGTTCTTGTTTTTGGCCGGAGGCCCTGATTGGAGGGCTGTCGCCATGACAGCCTTCCCACAATGCCCCTTGCTCCTCACCAGTGCCCCCTGACCCTGTGCCCCCACGACTAGCCAGGGGGTGGCAGCTGCACTTTCCCTCCTTGAGAAGGGGCTCCTGAGTGGATCAGCTGGGGGAGAGGGCCCAGCTGCCAGGCTGCCGAGCCAGGGCTACAGGGCATGGAGGGGTCTTTCAGGAAGCATCTTTCTGGGATCCACAGATGTTTCTTGGGGGCCAGCATGGAGGGTCTTCGGAGCTCTCTGAGCCCCCACTGGGTATTTTACAGAGGGGGAAGCTGAGTCCTTGAGAAGCGAAGGGACTCGTTGGAGGTCCCCGAAGTGGGAGGAGGTAAGGGACTTCCTTGAGCCCCCTCGGGGTGATGACACAATTTGCTGTGAACTGGATTTAAGTGAGGGCTGTGCAAAGTTAGGATGACTGGAGATGGCCCCAGATATTGAAGGCAATTGGGGTTAAGTGACTTGCCCAGGCTCATACCTCTAGCACGTGTTTTAGGTGAGATTTGAACTCAGGCCCTCTCAACTTCAAGGCCAGTGCTCTCTCCACTGTGTCGCCCCAGCTGTCGTGGCTCCCCTGGGTAGAGGGCCGGGCCCCACCCCCAAGGAGGTGAGCGTCTCTGGATTTCTCAGAGAAATGATTCCTTGGCTTTTCTATCAAGGCCACAACAAACACTGTTCAAACTGGGGTCCTGCCCTGGGGGGGCTCTCTAGCACGGAGGGGTGGTGGGAGCTGGGGTTCAAGTGCCCCTTTACACTTCCCTGACAGAGAGAGAGTGCTGGAATCCAAGGACCCAAGTGCGAATCCCAACTCCCCCTCCCTGAGTGACTTTGACCGTACCCCCAAGTCCCTTCACCTCCCTGGGCCTGTTTCCCCAGATGTCTAATAAAGGTCCTTTCCAGCTCTGCCCTTACTTGTCTGATCTGGGAAATGGGAACATAACATCCGTTGGACCCAGCTGGCAGGACTGTGAGGCCTGGCTAAGTGTGGACAACCCACTGCAGTGGCAGCCAATGGTGGCAGTATTGCCGGCAGCCTGGTGTTGGGCTGGAGGGCGGGCCTCCAAGCTAGGCCTCAGACACATGCTCCTTCAGAGGAGGTGGGATTGCATCCTGCCTGAGGGGAGGGCGTTTCCTCACTTGGGAGTTCCCTGGGACCACTCCTTACCCCTCTGGTTGCTGTGGCTACTAGGGACCAAAGGCTTTCAGCACCAGCTAAGTTTCCACTTGCTTTCTTGGTGGCTACAGCACCGTGCAGACTCACATTGTGCTGGTGGTCCACTCAAACCCCCAGATCATTTTCAGGTGGAAGACTGTCCAGCTCTGTCTCCTCCACCCTGCACCCGTGCAGCTGCTTGTTTGAACCTGAATGGGGCTGCCCTGAATACAGACCTTTCGTTAACTCCTCCTGGAAACACAGAATGAGGAGCATCAGGGCTGAGGTCATCTGCTGGAGGAGGCTTAGGCCAGAGCCATGGGAGCTGACGCCATCCCAGGAGGGCACTAGGCCAGAGGATTCAGAGAATGAGATGAATAATGGCTGGGAACTGGCTGGAGGTGAGCACCTAGTTCCTGGGCCTCAATTATGCAGCAGAGCCTCTGGCCCGTGTGCTCCTCATTCCTGGGAGGTGCCCCAGCCTGGCATCATCTGAACCCTGCCCTCCTTCTTCGGATGGCCACAGCTCCAAGGAAGGTCTGCACATCCCTAGCAGAGAAAACCAGAGGGCTGTCTGGGGAAGGGGGCAGGGCCCTGGAGTCACTGGGGATGGTGGTAGCAAAGGCTGCTAAGGGGGGGCTGGAGGGTCACTCAGAGGCGTGGGGGGTGGGGGGGTTGGAGGGCAGCTCAGAGGGGCTGGGGCCTTTTCCCACCCTTCCAGGGCCCCAGGAAGCAAGGGCTAGGCAGATCTTCTGGTCTAGTCCACTTTCCAGGGGACATATGACAGGGTTCTTGATTTAGAACTGGCTGGGGAGCGGCTAGGTGGCACAGTGGATAAAGCACCGGCCCTGGATTCAGGAGGATCTGAGTTCAAATCTGGCCTCAGATAGTTGACACTTACTAGCTGTGTGACCCTGGGCAAGTCACTTAACCCTCATTGCTCAGAAAAAATTAAAAACAAACAAACAAACAGAACTGGGTGGGCCTTTTGGTTCAACACCTTCATTTTACAGATGGAGGAAACTGAGGCTCAGGGAGCTTGGATGATTTGTTCAAGGTCACACAGGAGGCATAGCCAAGAGCCAGGATGTGGAGTGAGCTCCTCTGATGCCAGATCCCTGTCTTTTTTTTGTTTTGTTTTGTTTTGTTTTTTGGTTTTTTTGCAGGGCAATGGGGGTTAAGTGACTTGCCCAGGGTCACACAGCTAGTAAATGTCAAGTGTCTGAGGCTGGATTTGAACTCAGGAACTCCTGAATCCAGGGCCGGTGCTTTATCCACTGCACCACCTAGCCGCCCCCCAGATCCCTGTCTTTTAAAAAACCAACCCAACCCAACCCAACCCCCAGCCGACTTTCACTTGTCCTGCTGCCAAACTCACCTCCCCACTCAGTAATCAGATTTTGTGAAAGGTTTGCTAAAGGCCGGACTGCAGACTTTGAACCAGCACATTGTGAGCTTGGCAGGGAGGCTTCCACAGCCAGGCGAGAGGCTGCATCCCCATGGGACTGCCCCCACGTGGTCACTCTCCTTTGGAGAATACGCTTCTGAGGTCTCTTCCCTCTGTGATTCTATGGGGCTGAGGTCAGGGGTCAGGCAAACACAGGAAGGAATTTTGGTGCAAAGGAGAGAGGTCGGGGCTCCCACATGAGCCAAGTGGTCCTAGAAAAGTCATTTCCCAGCCCTACACTTTGATCTTCACCAGCAAACCTGTCTGAAGACAAGCCCAGGATGGTGCCCTCTGCCTTCCCACTCAGGCCACTCAGAGATGAGGGCCTGTGAAAGGAAATACTCATGCTGCAAAGAGCCCTGGGTTCAGAGTCAGGACCCGAGTTCAAATCTTAGCTCTTCCTAAGAGGTCACAAGGTTCCTCCCCTCAATGGGCAGTAGCAGACTATAGGTGCAGCTCCTTGCTGTTACTAGAGCCAGGCTTAGTTTGCATTAATTAATCTTGTGTGATTGATGCCATGCCCCCTCCCTCCCCATAGAATCTTCCCCTCCTATCAAAGGAAAACCGATTCAGTAAAACAAGTTGAAAAGCGTGACTGTGTCTGATAGCATAGGTACCATTCAGTGGCCATAGTCCTCCACCTCTCTACTGAGAGGACAGGAGTACTGCATGATCCATTTTCTGGACTTCCCAGGTACACCAGACATTGGGATGTCCTGCTTGGAGGCTGGAAGACCTGAGTTCAAATCTTCCCTCAGAGACTTGTGAGTCATTTGCCCCCTGTTCCTCCTTAGTCCCATGATGGCCTGGCCAGATTGCATGCCCTTTCTGGCCCCACCGTTATAACCAAAGCATAACGTGTCCATTCTCCTTGCTTCTGCCTCCCACCTAGCAATGGTCCGTCTCATGCCAGTGCCATTGTTTGCCAAGCTGTCCCCTGATGGAACCTTTGTAGGATCCCAGACTTAGAGCAGGAGGAACTCCTAGAGACCAACTGGGAAACCCCTCCATTTCACAGATGAGGAAATGACTTGTCCAAGGTCACATAGCCAGTAAGTGGTTGAAGCCAGATTTGAACTCAGCTCTTCCTGATTCCATATCCAGCATGCTATCCACTGTGCCACTCAGCTGCCTCCAACTGTACACACATGCACGCACATTCATACAAGCACACACATGTGCACACACCCATACAAACACACGTGTGTACACATGTGCACTACATACAAGCACACACATGTGCACACATGCGTGCGTGCATAAAATACATGCATGTGTGCATACACGCGCACACTCATACAAACACATACTTGTGTAATGCATGCACACACTCATACAAATACATGCCTGTGTACATGCATGCACGCATGCAATGCACATGTCTCTCTGTGTGTACATGTGTGTGTGTATGTATATAAACTTGCCAGGGGATAGAGCACTGGACATGGAGTCAGCAGACTTGGGCTCAAATGCTGCCTCAGACACTTACTATGCAATCTTGGGCAACTGCTTTAGCTTCTCAGAGACTTGGTTTCCTTATTTGTAAATGGAGGGGAGCAATCCTTGCTTGGAAAGCTTTGTGAGGGCCAGAAATGGGAATGCTGATGACCTCCTAAAAGCCCGTGGAGGTGGGCTGGGTGGGGGGGAGTCATCGATGCCATGGTTGGGTTGGGAAACTGAGGCCCAGGGAGACAGCAGTTGTGCCAGCTGGCAGAGGAGCCACGGCCCCAAGAAAGGCTAATCTGAAGTTCAAGAAGAGAAAACAGGGTGTCCTGTGAGGTCTTGGGAGGAAGCCACCTCCCTGTCCCCTCCTTTGGTCTGGCTTCCTGAGGAGGCTCTTCCCCTGGTCACCTCTCCACGCTGACCTCCCGGCTTTGGGCCTGTGGCTCCTCTGGCTTCCCGAGGTCCTTGGCCGTGGCCCAAATGCTTCAACATGGACAGTCTTGAGCTGTTTTTCAAGATCAGTCCCCTCCTTCCCCCTTCTCTTGAGGCCCTGGCTCAGCCTGGGGTCACGGCCACTGCAGGGAATGCTCTGTTCTGGGTCAGGCAAACCTCTGTCCCCCCTTCCCTCCTGGCCCACGTGTGTAGAAGGCATTTTAACAAATGTAACTTCAGAGGGGAGGGAAGACCTTGGCCACCCCAACGGGAGGGGGAGGCAGACAGTTCCTTTGGCCTCCTTCTCTCCCCTGCTCTCCTCCATGCCTATCGGGGCTCAGCAAGCAGTGGGTAAACCTGGATGTGAGACAAGACGCTCTAAGGCCTCAGAGACAGGCAGGGACTCAGTGAGACCATTTATCCCCTAAGGAGAGAGGTGCCCAGGCTTTGGGCTACATTCCTGCTTCTCAGGATGAGAAGTCTGGGTGCTGGGGGACCCTGGCCCTGCTGTGATTGTGAGTCTGGGCTGACTTTGTGCAGACTCATCTCCTTAAGCTTTCTGGCTACTGTAACTCACTGCAAACATATGTGGAACTTGTGGTCCATTCAGACTGCCAGATCTTTTTCACATGGATGGCTCCTGCAGGCCCCACTTCCACCTCAGGTTGGAATGATGTAGTGGATGAGGAATCAGACAATCTGGGTTTGAATCCCAGCTCTGCTGCTTCCTACCTGTGGAACCTTGGGGCCTTCCCTTTCTGAGCCTCAGTCTTTTTGCTCTGTGAGATGTCCTGTCAAACTCTAGATCCAAAGGTGGCGTCAGGCAGTCAGTCAACAAGCATTAAGCACCTACTATGTGCCAGTGCTGGGGATAAAAAGAAAGACAAAAACCCCAGTCTGTCTTCTCAAGGAGCCCCCAGAGTCAGGGGACATGACTGGGAGTGGGGGGAGGGCCCATTGGTGCCGCCACCTGGTCAGGGATCCAGGCCCCTGAACCTCAGTGGGCCGCCTGAGCAGCATTTCTACAGCTCTTCACAAATGTCCTGGGAGGTTGGGTGCGGGGCTTCTCCTCATTTGATGTATGAGGAAACTGAGGCAGGCAGTGGTGGAGTCACCGGCCCATTGTCACACAGACAGTAAGGATCTCGGCTGGATTTGAACTCGGGCCTCCCTTCCTCCAGGCCCAGGGCTCCAGCCACTGTACCACGCCCCAAACTGTGGGTGGCCCACGCTCTGCCCGTGACTCTAGACGGACCCAGGCCGGTCCTTGAAGGACAGACCCAGAATCCATCAGACCCCAGGCCCTCCCAGAGCTTGTGCTTAGGCCGGCATCCCAGGAGGAGGGCTTGGGGAAGGGTCTGTGCTGGCACCTTTGCTGCAAGGAGGCCTGGTTCTCCTCACTCGGCCTGGGGGACCCAGGGTCCTGGGCTGGTGCCCGGAGCCCGAGCTGCTTGCTGGGAAGGAGAGCTTGGCTGGGAAGTTGCTGGGCAGACCTTCCCTGGGTCTTTGCCTTTGGTGCATTTCTCAGCAGCTTCCTGGCCTGGCTGACCACGAAGCAGCCTCCCCCTTGCACGGGTGCCTGGCTTTAAGACCACAGGATTTACCGCCACACAACAGGGCAAAGGCCCTGCTCCGGCAAAAAGTCAGACACAGATTTTGAATCTGACCTGTTGTCACTCCTTCCCCTCCTTTACAAAGAGGACTGGTGATGGTTCTGATGGAGTGATGAGGGGTGGTCTTTGTTACCCCTTAGCCCATACCCTCCCCTTCCTGGGTCTGCTCACACCAGAGGCTGAGGGCCCTGTCCCCTCCTCTAAGCTCAGAACACAATGTGCACAGGCTCAGGGAAAGGCCTGGTAGGCTGGGGTCCAGAGGCCTCCTGTGGCAGGAGAAACAATGTTCAGTATAACTGTACACATGCACACACACAGACATACACACATGCATGCACACACAGAGACACATGCACACACATGCATATGTGTGCACACACACATTCACGCACTCACATGTACATGTACATGTGCACACACACACACATGCTCCCCTAACTCAGCACTCGTTATTTTGTAAGTGGAATTACCAGGAGAATGACTTCTTCAGGTTTCCAAGGCTTGGCACTCCTAACTCTAACTCATGAGCCCCACCGTGCTCCCCGTGAACAATCAGCCAATAGACACAATTAACTCCTAGCAAAGGCATTTACCTTTGGCATGAGTACAGTAAAATAAAGCATCACCCTTTCCCAGAACCCTAGGGAAAAGTCTCCCACAATTACACTTACTGTCCACAGGCAGGCCCCGTTCTACTCTGAGGGAGCTGCTAAGTCTGCGCCGTCTTCCCTGGGCCCTGGCAGATTCCTGGTGCTCAGAGATGCAGCTCATCTCCCAAGTCCTAGAAGGTTGTGGTCCAGCTCTCCACTAGACCATTTGTTCATCCATCCACTGGTCCGTCATGGTCCGAAGAAGACTCAGCTAACAGATGCTTCCTTAAAAGGGGAGCACCACACCACACCACAGAAGACACTTCGGGCCTTCAAGGAGGGGACCAAGCCTACTTCCTGATGGTCACACTTGGCAGGGGCTGTGGGAAAACCTCCCAAAACACCCGCTTAGGCCCTGAAGGGGGAGAGAAATGAATTTAAGACGTGGGCTTGGCCCAAAGGGAGAGCCACTCTGCGGTCTCCTTCCTATAAGGCAGTGTCATGAGATTTGTCTGGTTGGCCCCAGAGGGCAGAGCCAGGCATGAGTGTTTGGAAGTCACAGGGACAGATTTACATCTGTGCCAAAGCAGCACGGCATGCCTCACAAGGCAGGGGCTTCTCCATCTCTGAAGGTCTTCAAGCAAAGGTTGGAAGACTGCTTATTGGGTAAATCAGACGGGATTCCTGCTAAGCCATGGGCTGGACAAAATGGCCACTGAGTTGCCCGAAAACTCTAAACTTCTGTTGATTCTGCAAGTTTATCCTCAAGGTGAAAAGAAATAACTTAGGACTCTTAAGCAGGAGAGCAACATAGTTAGATCTATGTTTGAGGAAGGTACTTTGGGCATCGAGGTGGGGGATGGATTGGACAAGGCAGAGAAGACTGGAAACTGAGTTATAAGGCTGGTATACAATTCTAGGAAGGAAAGGAAAAAGGTCTGAACTAGGTAGTGCTCTTGGGAGTGGTGTGAAGGCACCAGGGACAAGAGATATTGTGGAGGTGGAATCAAGACTTGACAACTAATGGGATATGGGAAGTGAAGGAGAGAGAAGAATGGAAAAGACTGGAACTTGGGAGCCTGGAAGGCCGGTGACGTCCTCAGTAGATGCAGGGAAGTTTGATCAAGGACAAGGTTTGGGGGGAGAGAGGACATGCTCTGCTTTGAATTGGGGCTGGGTATAGGGCATTCAGGAGCAATAACCAGCAAGCCATGGTGATACAGGACTGGAGCTCAGTAGGGAGCCTAATCCGGGTGCAGAGACCTGGGTAGTGGGATCACTGCTTCAGAGCTAGGAGGGTCCGCGGGGGTCATTTAGATCATTTATGGAGGGGAAAAGTGAGACCAGAAAGTGGGTGTGATTTATCCAAGGCCATTCAGGCAGTAAGTGGCAGAGCCACAATAAGTCATCTTCACAGAGATGACAGCTGGTATCGTCATGGAGATGATGAGATCATCCAATGAATGGGTGTGGAGAGAAAAGAGGGCCCAGGATGGAGTCTTGGGGACGCCCACGCGTGGGGATGGAACGTGGCTGATGATCCAGCGAAGGAGGTGAAGAGAAGCCAGATCGGTTGAGTCTGGGTCTCTGTACCATGTCTTAGGATAGTGGGATGGAAGGCTCCTGGCCAGATCTGGAGTGTCCCCAAGAAGGGGGGATGACAAGGAATTTTTCTGTAACCTTGAACATCTGATCAAAAGGGCTTTGAATTGTAAAAGCTGGGGGAGCTCGTCCTGTGCATGCCCAGCAGGCTCGAGGGGAGCTGGAGTGAGACTGGAGGGAGCTGGAGCGAGACTGGGGGGAGCTGGAGTGAGACTGGGGGGAGCTGGGGCGAGACTGGGGGGAGCTGGAGCGAGACTGGGGGGAGCTGGAGCGGGTGAAGGGGAAAAAGAGAATGCTTGAGACTCCCCAAAGTGCATGGGGATGAGTGGAGAAGGAGCCCACGGGGCCACTCAGGGCTTCACAGGCTCAGGTACAAAAAGCCCCCAGGCTGAAATAGCAGAATCTGGAGGTCTCGGGAGACAAGCTGGACCTTGTAGCTATGGCTGAGACTCGGTGGGATGAGACCCGGGGCTGAAGCAAGCCTCTGGAGGTTCTGGGCCACATCTTGGGTACGTGTCCTGGGAAGATGGCTGCCCGAGGGACCCACCCGTGGGAGATGGTGCTTCTGCTTGGTGCCAGCCAGCATTACAGGGAGATTACAGGGAGACAGATTTAGGGTTAATGTCAGCAAGAACTTCTAATGATGAGAGATGTCATCCCCAGGCTGCCTCGGGAGGTGGGAGCCCCCTCCTGAGAGGTCTTTAAGCGGGGTCTTTTCTAGGGAAAATTCTCTTTTTCAGATCGGTTGCCACAGTCCTCTCCAGCTCCAGGGCTCTGTGATTCTGAGTTTCTGAGTATTTGAGGGAGTGCATGGAGATAGGCAGCTGGGGCTTATGGGAGGGCCAGCCTCCCTCCAACCCCCTTGCTGGCACCTCTCTCTTGGGGGGGGAGGGGTGGATAACTAGCCCCTTTACTTAGGCACCTGCTCATGAACATGAAACCCAGCCCAAGGAGGGCCAGGGTTAGGGTTAGGGATCTGGGGTCTGGGCTGCCTTTCACAGTCTGATCTGCCCCCTGAAAGCCCTGGGAGCCAGATAAATCCTCAGGCCAGAAGCAGCAGCTGCAGCGCTTTTCAGGCCTGTCCCTGGAATGATTCAGAGCCCTAGTGTCCAGGCAGGGCCAAGTGCCTTTCTGGGCAAAGCTGGTGCTTGGCACGAAGCTGTCCACCCCACCCCCCAGCACAGAAATTCTGGGAAATGAGAAAAGAGATGTGTTTGTCAAGTGCTTCAGGGGAGACAGATCCTTGCAGCTTCCCCTCATTCTTAGTAACTCCCAAGAACACACCCAGACCAGGAGCTGGGTCATTGTGCCTGGTTCTAACCCTTTCCCAGGAAGGATGACAGCTGAACTCTGTTTCCTGAGCTCTTAACAGTAGAGGACCAGGTCTCTGGCCAGCAGGGTGATGTCAGCAGCCAGTGGACACTGGAGATGCCAGTTTAGGATAAGAGAAACAAAGAGAGCCAGCTGGAGGCTGGAATAATTCAACCTCTCCCTTACTTGACAGAGGAGGAAACAGGCCCACAGAGGGGGAGAGATGTGTCCAAGGACACACAGTTAGAGTGGCAGATTGGCCTCCAAATCTGGGGCCCTCCTGCTCAAATAGAGCCATACTGCCCCATACCCACAGTGCTTCCCTCCCACCTGGGGCAGCTGCCTGACCAGTTTCCTTTTCCAGTCCCTGGGTCCTGGGCTGTCTGTGCTGGGAGGGGTCGTAAAGTGAGTTGAGCCATCAATGAAGCCTCTTCTCCCTGTTCCCCTGCTCTTGGACAGAGGCTCCCCTGGTCCCACAGAACCGTTTGGCCCTAGTGATAGTGCTGGCCACTGGAGCCAGGGCCTTCCAGAGCCTGGGCTCTGACTTCCTCCCCTTCTGGAGCAGCAGGCCCATCTCTGCTGAGTGAGGAAGAGTATGAAGGATGATTTCTAACTCAGCAGAGGGGCTTCCTTCAAGGTGGGGGGAGCGCTGGGGGGGGCAGCTATAGAGGAGGCTATTCCCTCCAGCAGAGCATGACGGTGCAGCACAGTGTGGTGGGGGACAATGCCCCCTGGCTTTGTGACCTCAGGCAAGCAAATCGCCCTCTCTGAGCCTCAGCTTTGTCATCGTTCATCGTGAGGGATGGGTGTTCTAGAGAACACACAGGATCCCCTTTAGCTCCAACATTCTCTGAGTACGGGTCAGGGATGATGGGGAAGAAGGATTCCTGCTCTGATGTCACGGATGTCTCTGGATCCTTTCCAGCACTAAGGTTCAGGGCTTTGGGGCCCAGTCTGAAGGTCAGAGATAAGGGAGGCTCGACTTGGGACACAAAGCAGGGCAAAGGTAAATCTTTAACAACCAGCCCTCAGAGGGAATATACTTGTGTGCGTGTGTGTGTGCGCGCGCACACACGCGCGCAGGGCAATGAGAGTTAAGTGACTTGCCCAGGGTCACACAGCTAGTAAGTGTCAAATGTGTGAGGTTAGATTTGAACTCAGGTCCTCCTGAATCCAGGGCTGGTGCTTTGTCCACTGTGCCACCTAGCTGCCTCCTACAATATACTTTTAAGTAGAATCAGCAACTAAGTCTCGAAACCAACAAAATAACAAATCGAGCCCTGATGTGCACTATTTGCAATTTCTTAGCTGTAAATTCTCTCACTGAAAATTTAACAACTGGTTTTTGTGAGGCACTATGGGCACACCGCCTGGAAATATTGTCATGAATTTCAAAAGATGATAGCGTGATCTCAGTGACTCAACTTGTTCATCTGCTCAGTGGGGGCATGACAGTAACCTGTCTTCTGTGTTTGCCACAAGGAATGATTCTCAGGTGGTCAGAGATACCAGCCAGGGAGGCTGGAAGGTTTTGTCCAGGGATCTGCACCAGGCTGGGGACAGCAGAGGTTCCTTGCTCCAACACACTTGCCCTGCTGCACCACCCAAGAGTGGGTGGGGAGGTTCTCCCTGGGTAGATGTTTCTGTGTTGCCCTTTCATTCTTTTCCCCAAAAGGATGCCCCCTCCCATTTCTCCTTTCCTCCCTTCCTGATGACCAGCCTGCTTGTGGCAGGCACCTGGGGCCACTGGAGGGTTGGACAGGAAGTCATTAGTGACAGGGCTCTTGTCAGGAAGGAGTCAAAATAAAGAACCACTGCCCCTCATTGAGTGAAAGAGGAGTCTTTGTTGTTCTGTCTCTGGCTCTGTCTGTCTTTGTCTCTGACTCTGTGTCTGTCTCTGTCTGTCTTTGTCTCTGTCCCTGTCTGTGCTTCTTTCTCTCTTTCTTCCTCCCTCCCTTTCTCTTTTTCTTTCTGTCCCCCTTTCTTCCCTCCTCCTCTTTCTCTCACCGTCCTATTTCTTCAAATAAGTTTTAATGTTTTCTTTTATTTCTGCAGTGAAATCATTTTTGGATATCATCCCCTTCTTTTCCCATCCTTTTCCTCCTCCTTGGTCTTCCTTGTAACAAAGAAAAAAAGTGAAGCTAAAACAACTGATAGAGCAACTGGGTTTGCTACATGTCTGCAACTTTCTGCCCTTGGAGTCTCCCACCTCTCCCCCAGAGGAGAAAATTATGTTTCCTTATTTGTTCTCTGGGATCAGGATTCATACTTGGAGTTGCTCTGTTGAGCTTCCTTTTAATGACGCCCCCATTGCAGTATCGTGGTCCTTGGGCATGTTGTCTTTATCTTCCATGCCCTGGGAGCTGAGCTGCCTGGTTCCTGTTCCTGCCTGGAGTTCCTCAACCCCATAGCTAACAGTCTTTGCTCTGGACCCAGGAGGATCATCATGGCTCCCTCAGGATGGTGGGGCTCAGCCTGGGAGTGGTCGAGGGGCAAAGGATTTTCCTTGGCCTGTCCCTTAAAGGAGAAGCCTGGTGCTGAGCTCAGAGGGTGAGCCCTTGGGGCAGTCACTGCCTGTCCCCAACAGGAGCTCTTCCTCCTGCTCTCTGGCAGGCTTATTAAGGCAGAGTCCAAGACTTCCTTGGCTCCTCTCCCTGTGGAGAGGACTCTGGCCTCAATGGGGACTTCAGGGTCATTCCCCCAGAGTAAGGACCTCAGGCCCATTAGTGCAGTAACCCCAGGCTGTTCAGAGATATAGAAGGGCCTTGGACGTAGCAGGAACCTAATTAAGGATCAGAATGTTAGAGCTGGGAGGGGACTTCAAGACTATTAAGTCTACTCCCTTATTTTACAGAGGAGGAAACTGAGGCATGGGGAGGGAGAAGGAACTCTCCCCTCCCTGATCCTTTATATGTGCAGCTGCCCAAATTGCTGTCCCAAGGCCCAGGCTTGACTCTTCCCCAAAGTCTCCAGGAGCTCCCAGCAGCCTGGCCTGTATCTCCGTCTCTCACCCACAATGCTCCTGGGCCTCATTTCACATGAACCTCCTTTCCTCGCTCTGTGTGCCACCCAAGTGAGCCCAACCTACAAACCTGTCGAGTCATCTCCCAGCTCTGCGTCTGCACAAGCCCCCCCCCCACCCTGGACCGCCCCCCTCCCAGATGCCACCTCTTGGAGTTGTGAGCACCTCCAGGGGCTCGGCTTCCTCACCCCCTCAGCTGCAGCCTGGGTTTGGCTTGCCTTCCTTTTCGGGGCCCAAGAATGTAGGGAAGCTCTTCTCTGTCTCGGTGTCCTCACTACTTATCGGGGTACGTTTTGGGAAAGTCTGGATCTCGTTGGAGCCGAGACTCTGGGAATCTGGGGGTGACTTGGGTTGCCTCGGATGCCCGGGTCAGCAGACGTTCTCTGGGTCTAAGAATAGCTTTCAGAGAAGAATTCAGAACTTTCCAGCGAATGGGCCAGAAATAGCTGCAGAGCTGCTGGGGTCCAGCCAAGACCCAGACTTGGGCACTTTTTAAACATTTGAGCCCAATAACTTCAGGGAAGGCAGTGATAAATTGTCTCTGAAGTCAGCAGATCCTGGCTAGGGTGGAAATCACTCCCATCCTTCTGAGCCAATTTTATGTCATTTTCCCCTTCTGACAGGAAAAGAACAGAAAGGGATGCATTTCCAGGCTCCAGGCGACCTCTGTGAGCCAGGGTCTTTGGGCATTGGGGAGTTCAGGTCGAAGCTTTTCCTGAGGCTTTGTTTGTCGGAAGAGCAAACCTCCCAAAGGAGGCAATGGGGATGGGGCGGGGGGAAGGGGGCACAGACTATTCTGGGTAAACACTGCACCAACCTCTCATTTTCAAGTCAAGTTGGCCCCATGTATAGGCAGAGTATGTGGCCACCCCCATGCTGTGATCTGAGAAATTCCCCAATGTCCCCTTCTGCCTCCCCTATTGCTTATTATTCTTCCAGGAAGATAAATACTTGAGAGTTATTTTTTGGGGTCTT
The DNA here is from genome assembly GCF_019393635.1 of Dromiciops gliroides. Classification (NCBI taxonomy): domain Eukaryota; kingdom Metazoa; phylum Chordata; class Mammalia; order Microbiotheria; family Microbiotheriidae; genus Dromiciops; species Dromiciops gliroides. The sequence continues at coordinate 698,365,029 of NC_057862.1, forward strand.
GGAAACCTTATGTCCTCTGTTATGAGGCAAATGACCCAGGAAGAACCTTTCTTTCTTTTCTTGTCTTTTTTTTTTTGTGTGTGTGTGTGTGTGTGAGGCAATTGGGGTTAAGTGACTTGCCCAGGGTCACACAGCTATTAAGTGTCAGGTTGTCTGAGGCTCGATTTGAACTCAGGTCTTCCTGAATACAGGGCCAGTGCTTTATCCACTGTGCCACCTAGCTGCCCCAGGAAGAACCTTTCTTATTGGGTAACCCCAGAGGTTCTTCAAGGGAGAAGAAAAGAGCTAGTTCATTCCAGGCATGAGGTATATGTAGCCTGTACAAAGGGACAGAGGGGGAGGGCGAGTGCAAGGACACCATTATGGATGGAGGCAGATGGCGTGCTGGGGACAAGTGTGGGATGCAGCTGGAGCCGGGCAGCTAGAGGCAAGAGAGAAGTACAGAGGACTCTCTAGAAGGGGAGTGATGTGCTCAGTCAGACCCAGATCACGGAGGACTGTCAAGGCTGGAAGGGGCTTAGAAACCAGCTGGTTCCAATCCAAGCAGCCGAATTTCTCAGGCGGAGAAACTGGAGACCAGAGTGGGGGGGATCTGCCCCTGGTCCCACAGTGAGTGAGCGGCGGAGCCCCTTCTGAGCCCTCAGCCCTTGGCTCCCTGGCCAAGCAGTACTAGACAGACTCCTTCTACCCTAGGCAGCGCATGTCGGGAGGGAGCTGAGGCCCCGCTGAGGTTCTCATCCTCATTGGACTCCAGGGGTTTGCAAGCCTTGCCCTCCCAGCCTGCTCTCCATCTCTTGTTCAGGGCACTAGAAAGAGATGGTCTGAAGAAAATCACTCTTGGTTTTTCCTGCTCGTTTCTTGCTCAAGGTGGTGTGTGTATAGGGGGCTACTCAGAATCCCTGGGGTCAGTCTGTCCCCCTCCTCCAACCCCCACCCAGTCACGAGGAGGTCTTGCAATGAGCCTAGCTCTTGATAAGTTAGTTCCTCCCAATTTTCTAGAGCAATGGAGGCTAGTGAGTGGGAGGTGGGGAGGAGAGCTCTGGGCCTTGGTTATAATCTGTCAGGAGAGACCAGACAAAGCTAGGGGACCGTTAAAGTGGGCAGGGCCTTGGGACTTGCCTACAGCAGGAGCTCATTATGGAATGAGTCGGTAGGCCAGGAGTGTCCACCAAGGTTCTTTAGAGAAGAGAACACAGCCAGCAGAGGCTCTGAGGATGTCTGCCCACCATTGGGCCTGGCAAGGGAGAGGGGAGAGGCCTCATAGTAAGGGCAAAGCTGGCCCGAAGGAGCCAGGCTTGGGTACATTAGACAAATTTCTGGACGATAAGAAGAAGGCTCGGTGGCCGTGACTGCTTCTGGACAGCCAGAAGGCTCAAGAGCTGCGAAGCAAGCAGCCGGTCCTGCTAGCAAAGGGTGGGAATTGGTTTCTGAGGCCAGGATGCCTGGGGGGCAGGGACTGGACTGAGAGGCCCTTTAAAAGGGACAATCATGTTTCACAGGACGACAAGAAACCAAACTGAGCCAACAAGGTTTTGGGCACTGGGTTATAAATAAAGGCAAAACCAGCCCCCGCTCTCACAAGGACGGGCGGGGAGGGCCGACACCCAGCCTCACCAGGAGTCAGGGCCGCTCAGGCACCTGGCATGCAGTGTCAGCCCAGAGAGAGAGGAGGGGGTCAGGCCTGGGCCACGCTGGGCCGCTCTGTCCCTGGGAAGCTGCCAGACTCGAGGAGATGAAGGCATGGTACCTGCTGGGAGGGCTGAAGGTGTGGATGGCTGTGTAGACAAAAGGCAACTGTGCAACCAAATCACAGAAAGCCAGAGATGGGAGCTTGGAACAAAACCCTATGAGTCCCAGAGCTAGGAGGACCCTTAGAACAGGGCTTCTTAAGCCTTTTCTAATCATGATCCCTTATCACCTGAGAAATTTTTACATGATCCTGCGTATATGGGTACATAAAATAGGTGTACAAATCAAACATGTACTGCCAACTTGTTGGCGACCCCCCATTCCCTTATGTGACCCCATATGGGCTCAAGACCCACAATTTCAGAAGCTTTGTCTTAGAGAAAATCCAATGTAGGAGCTCAGATGGACCTCACAATGTAGATAGAGCATGGAATGTTTTTTTTTTTTAAGTGAGGCAATTGGGGTTAAGTGACTTGCCCAGGGTCACACAGCTGTTAATTGTCAAGTGTCTGAGGCCGGATATGAACTCAGGTACTACTCCTGACTCCAGGGCCGGTGCTCTATCCACTGCGCCACCTAGTTGCCCCTAGAGCATGGAATGTTAAAACTGGTAGGAATGTGAGAGAGCATTGCATGTCAGCTCTGGAAGATCAAGACTGAGATTTAGAATGTAGATCATCAGAGTGGGCAGGGAGCTTAGAACACAGAACATGGAATGTTGGAAATAGGGGCTAGCACAGGATGAGAGAAAAGAGGATGTCACAGAGCTAGGAGGAAGCTTACAAGGACATGCAATTTCAGGGCTGAATGGGGCCACAGGATTCTAGACCCTCAGTAGTAGAGAGGTGAGATCCGTTTTCTCTGATGGAGGGAGGACACACACTAAAGGAAGAATGGATCCTTGAATTATTTCTATATGGTCAATACTCTTCAACAGGTCTCTCCGGCACCCCCCCTGTCCCCCCCACCCGCCCCCAGCCCCCAAGCCACTCCAGATTCAAACCTTGTTTGGGGTTAGCATCCACCCATTGCTCAAGAGCTGCCACCATTTTTTTCCCCAGGGCAATGAGGGTTAAGTGACTTGCCCAAGGTCACAGCTAGTGTCAAGTGTCTGAGGCCGGATTTTTAACTCAAGTCCTCTGGAATCCAGGGCCTATGTTCTATCCACTGTGCCATCTAGCTGCCCCTATTTTTGTTTGTTTGTTCTGTTTTCTCTGCCACCACTTTTAAAAACCAAACAATTCAAATTCAAAGAAGATGTGGATTAAACACTGCAACAAACTGAATGATGAGGCAAATGCACCCCTCCTTCCCAATACACAAGGGTGCTCTCTCTCACCTGCCTACACCGCCTGTCACAGAAGAAATGCATAGAAGATACATGGCCAGGGAACAGGAATGGGGAGAGCACACGCAGAGAATATATGTGGAATAAACCCATAACATGGGAAACCAGTGGCCAGAGAGACATGTGGGAGAGACCCCGTATGTCATGAACACACCTGGCCACGTGTCCCCTCCTGTCCCTCCTACTTCCACTGCCTCTCCTGCTGCTTGCCCTCCTGCCACAAACTTCTGGGACCCTCTGCTGCTCTGTTCTCGACATTGTGCTGTTGTCTCTTGGTCTCTTTGCTGAGCTGCCTTCTGTTTGGTCTTTGCTACTGCTGGTAGCTGGTTCTCTCAGGAATTTTAGCTATTTCTCAGTCTTTTCTGCTTTAGGGGAGGGGTCTCCATCTTTAGCACATAGCCCTGGGGGGTTATCTCGGCTTTTGGGGACTTCATACCCACTGCTAGCCAGGCAGCCAGAGAAACCCTTAGGCACCAACAGTCTTTTCCTTAAACCCTTTCTCTTCTCTTCCTTCAGTTTCCTCGGTCACTCTTCCTTTGAGCTAGGGTGGGAAAATTCCTTCTGCTGGTTTTCAGCTCTCACTCCTGCTGCAGTTCCTTATTCTTGTAAACCTCCAGCCCCTTCCGGTCTTCCCTACCTCTTTCTCCAGGTTCACCTAGTAGGACTGAAGTGGGAGATGGTGACCTCTGTCCTACTTTCCGGCCAACTACAAAGGCGTTCATTGTTCTTCCTACAGAAATGTAAGTACCCATAGCCTAGACCGACCGACCGAGAGGGTGGGGGAGGCTGCTCTATCACACACAGCTTGCTCTTGGTGGAGCTGATGGCAGTTAACTTGAGAAAATAAGGATCTGATCTGCCCCTGGGGGGATGGAGTTAAATTGGAGAGTAGGACTGTAAGAGAGAGTCCAGAAATGGGGCCTAAAAATAGCTCTTTTTGTCTCTGCTGCAGACATGCTGCCTTTGAAAAAGGGTCGAGATGGAGTCACTTCAGAAGAGCTCAGTGGGGGTGGGCGGGAGCTAGTTCAAGGTCACTCCATTCACTGGGGATGGGGAGGAGGAGGGGGTGGGCTATTCCTTCCCAGGCAGAGGAACACTGAGCATCTTCTCACAGATGTTCTCCTGCAGGGTGCAGGGAGGAGTTTGGCGGCCCGTCACACAAGTTCATCCCAGAAAGGCCAAGGACCACATTTTCACGGGCAGAATTGGGTCACAACCGATCCTCACCTTCCCTTGGGGAAATGACATCTTTGGCTCTCGGGCCTGAGGGTTGGGTTTCCAGAAGCACAGGCTTGGCCCAGTGTGGGAAATAGCAGAGATGTCATGCAGGGAGGGTGGGGCTCCCTTGCCCATCCCTGCCCCCATTTTGTGTTCTTTGGCAGGGTAATACAGCTAACCTTGGATACTGTCCCCCCCCCCCCGGCTCATCGCCTTCTCCTGAGCCCCCGTAGGGTGAGTGCTGGACTCTCAGGGGAATAGGCACCCCCTTCTGGTGTGGCCCTACCCCAGAGAATTTACCCCTGGTGCAGCTATGGCTAGATCCGGTTCTGATCTTGACCCCAAGCAGAAAGCTTGGTTCATTCATTTACTCCTTTAATCCATTCACTCACTCTCATAAATTACTGATTGAACACCTCAAATGCAGGGCTCTGCAGCCACTCGATAGGCATTCAAAGGCAAAGGTGAAGCAACTCCTGCCCTCAAAGAGCTTACTGTCTGGTCAGGGAGACAATATGTCTGTGTGTAAATATGTATCTACCAGTAAGCATCTGCTCCTGGGGGCAGGGGGATCAGAAAGGGATTCGGGAAGGAGGGGGCCCCAGATCAGAGAGGCTAAGAAGTGGAGGGAGGAGGGAGGACGTTTCCAGGCCGGGGCTTGGCCAGTACAAAGGCACGGAGAGCAGAAAGGCACTGACAGTAAGAACGGTAGCGCTGTGGTCTGCAGAGCTCATCAAAGGGCAACGAGGTACGACAAGGCTAGGAAGGGGGGCTTGGCTCAGGCTGGCTTGTGAAGGCCTCTCCAGGACAGGGGGTGTGATCTTTGATGCTGGGGGCAATAGGGAGCCACTGGAATTTCTTGAGGGTGTGTGTGATTATGTGTGTGGTTGTGTGTGAGTGTGTGTATGTGTGTGTGAGTGTGTATGTGAGGGTGTGTGTGTGTGAGAGAGAGAGTGTGTATGTGTGTGGGTGTGGGTGTAAGTGTGAGCGTGAAGGGGAATGTTGAGAGGCTCAGATTTGTGCCTCAGGACAATCATTTTGCCAGGTGGTTTGCAGTGAGGAGAGCCCTGAGGCAGGGAGACCAGCGAGGAGGCTAGAGGAGGCTAGTAAATGGTTCAGGTGGTCGGTGATCAGTGATCAGGACCTGCCCTATGGTGACCTATAGGAATTCTGAGAAGAGAATGGATGTGAGAGACACTGGGAACATGGCAGCAGACTGGATGGGGCGGGGTGTGGCGCTGAGCTGTGGGTGAGGAGGGAATGATGGCGCCTTGGCCCGAGCCTGGCTGGCAGTGAGCAGGCGGGTGTCCCTGAGGGTGAGCAGCGCTGTAGGACAGGGGAGAGTCCTGGCCTCAGGAGCCATGGCCCAAGCCCAGGCTGCCCTGGCCCCTGGGGAGGCCCGGCCCCTGGGGAGGCCTGGCTTGTTTGCATAGTTGTTTTTCCTTTGAGTGCCCCCCCACCCCGCCAAAGGTGCACCAACTTATCTACAAGCTCATTGTCAGTTTCACTGAAGAAAGGGCCTTGAAGGATGGTCCTCCCGGTTCGAGCAGCTCTGATCCTTGCCCTGTGGCATCTACCCTTATCCACCCCTAAAGCTAAAGGGATTTCTTTAGTTCTCACCATGAAAACAAAGCAGGCTGGGAAGCCTTCCCAGGCAGCCGGGAGACACAGTCTAACCACCTGCAGTCAAAGGCCGAGGCCCCTGGACTCAGAGGCCTAGTCCGGTGGCTTGGCCTGGCTCCAAGGCCTATGAACATCTTGTCTCAGTCACCTGGGCCTGGACTCAGAAAGCCTGGGTTCAAGTCTTGGCTCCGCAGGCATCCTCACGCCCCTCCTCTGGGCCCAGACTCAGGGTGAGTGAACAGAGGACAGCCTCCCTCCTGGTCCCTGGCGCCTCCCAGCGTGGAGGAAAGACCTGAGCTAAGAGCTCCGCTTCCAGCCACCTGGGGAGCCCCCGATCAGGCTGTGATCGGAGGTTGTGGCTGGCACAGCCCCGGGATCCGGGGGAGCCCGGCCCAGTGCTAGTGTGTGTGGCTGGGACAAAACTGGGGACCGGGAGGGGCTGGTTTGGGTTGCACTGCGTGACTCCCTTGTGACCCAGAGTAGCAATGACTCTGGGGGTTCTGGGCCAGTCTGGGACTCAACGGTCAAGCCCCCCGCTTTTCCCTTGGGACCAGCAGCCTCCTAGCCTCCCCCTAGGTTGCACCCAGGGAAGGTTCTGAGGCCTCTGCCCACAAAAGGCTCAATGATGAAGAAGGGCTCTGACCTAGGAGCCTGAAAAGGGTAAAGAAAGAGGCCAGAGGGGTCAGATGCCGCCCAGAGCAATTTCAGGGCAACCAAGAAGGGAGGAAAGTGGTGGGTGCATTGTTGCTCATAATAATAACGGGTGGCCTGTCCCTTCCCTCCCAAGAGGCAGGAAGGGTTAGCTCCATTTTACAGATGGAGAAACTGAGGTGCAGAGAGTGCTGTCAAGTGGATAAGGGCCTGACCTTGCTCTGTTCAGCCTCAAAGTGAAGAGCCAGGAACGAGGAGAGGAGAGGAGTGAAGATGAAGCAGCCGGTTTATAGTGAGAAGGTCCTTGGGTGTGGGGGGGGTGCTCCAGCAGGTGGAAGGCGCCCCCTCCCTGGAGGCCTGCGGCCACAGGGAGCTGGAACCTCTTTTTAGGGTTTGGGCCAGGTCTAAGGGTTTCTGGCACATTGTGTAGCTGGGAGGTTTGGAGGCAGGAGGGGACTTGCTCACAGTCTCACAGTCCCACAGTTGGACAGTCAGGCTTCAAAGGCAGATCTGCCCCAACATTAGCTGCAGCTCCTCTCCTCTACCCCACAGCACTTCCCGAAGATCAGTCAACAGGTGACGATGGCATTTGTGGGGGGGGAGGCAAGGAGGACCTCCACCATGACTGTCCTTTTCCAATCGTTCAGGGGACAATCTGACAGGCTGTGCCCAGCCCAGGCCGCTGGGCTCTCCACCCCGACTGTGTCCAGGCAGCACCTGCAAGCATCCTTCCTGGCTCCCTGTTACCACAGTGATGGTTGCTATGGTGACAGGGAAGGCTGTGGGTTTGCTTTCCTTGCTGTGGAATCTACAGCCCATTTGGGCCCAGGGCCCAGGGCCCAGGGCCAGCTCTTTCCCTGGTGGGAAGACCCCAATATCACAGTGTGCCTGCTCTGGAGAGCACATGGTGGCTAGGGCCACAGGAACCCAGAGAAAGCACCGGCTGGCACCTCTTCTCCCTGGGGCTGGGTGGGACCCAGGCCTTGGTAGCCCTCAGGCTGCTGGCTAGGGCCTGACCCCTGCCCTGTGTGGGGCCACATTAGGGGTCAGTCTGACCCAAACAAACTGCCTCCCTGGGCCAGGCCCACCATGGGTCAGGGGAGAGGCACCCCCTCCCCCTAATCGCCCCTAAACCCTCCCCACCTAGGAGGTAAATAGAGCTAGATGAGGGGAGAGTGGCCAGGGGAAGGAAAGGGCTCTCCCTCCTCCTCCTCCCCCCTCCTCCTCCCCCCCCCCTTGCTCCTCTTCCTCCTCCTCCTCCTCCCCCTCTCCTCTTCCTCCCCCTCCTCCTCCCCCTCCTCTTCCTCCCCCTTCCTCCTCCCCCTCCTCTTCCTCCCCCTTGCTCCTCTTCCTCCTCCTCCTCCTCCCCCTTCTCTTCCTCCCCCTCCTCCTCCCCCTCTCCTCTTCCTCCCCCTCCTCCTCCCCCTTCTCTTCCTCCCCCTTCCTCCTCCCCCCTCCTCCTCCCCCCCCTTGCTCCTCTTCCTCCCCCTTCCTCCTCCCCCCTCCTCTTCCTCCCCCTTCCTCCTCCTCCTCCTCTTCCCTCCTCCCTGCAGAAAGAGTTCCCTCCAGAGGAGATGTGAAGGAGGGTTGTACCATGACAGCTCTTTTCCAACTGCCTAGGATCATAGATGTTAGAGATTACTGAGGTCGGCTTCTCCTAGGACGTGATATGTCACAGGTGACCCAGGCAGAACCATTAGCCAGCTCTCCTTTGGGAGCAGTCTGCCCTCCTCTCACAAGGAACAACACCTTCCTTCCCCAAGAACGGTGCTCCCTCCCCTCCCTGCACTCCCTCCCCTCCCAGACAGGATCTAAGAGGAGGGCTTTGCTGAGAGGGAAGATGAAGGGAGAGGAAGCTGGAGCTGGGAGCCAGGCCTGGCAGACTTGGCCGGGACCCCCTCCACCCAGCTGGCTCAAGAAGGCCAGGGTGAGACCCAGCGCTTGGTTTGCAAGCAGAGTCGGGAGACTGGAGCTGTGCTCCTTCCTGGGTGACCTGCCTCAGAGTGCCTTGGCCTCCCCCCCCCACCTCCCATTTCACAGCTCTTGGCTGGTGCTGGATGCCCCTTCCTGGCTCAGACTTGGTTTCCCCATCCGTACAGTGATGGGCCTCTGTATCGGGGCTGGATCGCTTACGGCCTCCAAAGACGTTTGTCTCGACTGCGTTGGTGGAATTATAATGATCATTTGCTGGGTCCTGCTCACTTCACTCCACATCACTTCAGACAGGTCTTCCCCGGTTTCTCTGAAGCTGATCCCTTCCCAGAGCAATGGGAAGCGCTCGCTCCATCACATTCCCAGACCATGACTTGTTCAGCCATCCCCCAGTGGATGGACAGCCCCCTCGGGAGCTGCTCTAAGTATTTTTGTGCACATGACTCCTTTTCTTCCCTAGCTGGGATAAAGACCTGGTAGTGCTACTGCTGGGTCAAAGGGCATGCCCTACTCTGTGACTTTGGGGGTGTAGCTCCAAATGGCTTTCCAGCATCCACAGTTTTGCTTCCTCAGAGGTCACAGTGTTGCTTGATTCTCCACCATGTAACCTCATTCAGAGAATATTCATGCTAAACAGACGGGTTTTTGTTTCATCAAAAGCACCACAGTGTTCCCAGTACAAGCCCTCCCTTTCTCTCCCCCATTTCAGTTCTGAGTCCTTCTCCTCCCCCACGCACACACAACATCTGCCCAAGATCCAGGGACAGCCCAGCTCTGTTGGCATTGGATGGACAACAGGCATTGTGGGGTGATCCAGAATGTCCACAGAGAAGTATAACTTGGTAGTGAGATGGGGTAAAAGAGAGATGGAGATGAAGTGACATGGGATAGTGAGAGGAAGGAGAGGTCACTTGGAGCTTGGAGGAGGGGGAGGTGTGGGAATCCTAGACGAATCAGTCCTTGAGCTGAGCCTTGAAGGGAAAGGATTCCAACTAGTGGAGTGAAGGATACATGTGTCCTGATAGGAAATCCCATGCTCTCTCTGGTGGGGGCCCATGTCTGATCTCTTCATTGGCACGTCCCTGGGTGGTCTGGTGCCTAGATGTTGTGACTGGAAGAAAGAAGATGGCTTCCATAAAAGGGCATATATGCATCTGGCTGGTGAGACTGGCTTTGGCTCAGAAGTGCAGCTCTGGGCTCACATGTACCACGTCAGTCTCAAAACCTCCTCGATAATAACTCAACAGTGGTCTAGCCTCTAGCCCAGGGCTCAGGCTCTGGTGACACTGGAGTCTGGCTTGTTTCTAACTCCATGAGGGGTCTTCTTCTGCATTCTCCTTGCCCCCCTTTTCATGTCCATGCTCCCCAGGGGCTGTCCTGCCATCCTGTACAGGGGGGCTGCTGGGATCCAATTCTCTCTGCACATGTCCTTGGAGCAAATGTATGCAAATCCTTTGCGCTCCACTTTCTGTAGCTCTCTTCCCCTGCTAACCCTGGGTGCTGGCCTTCTGTTCCTGCTACCCAGGAGGAGAAGAGAGCTGAAGATGTGTTACGTAAGAGCCGAGTCGGCTCTCAGTGGGAGCTGGGAGGTGCTCTGAGCCTGAGCCAAGTTCCCTGTAAAACTTGGGCTGTTTTCATAACAAGTGACAAAAGGTCTTTGCTCAGAAACCTAAGCTCTGCTGCCCTGTGAGACAGAGCCACGTGGTTCTCTCTCTGGTCTGTGGGATGCCTGGCCATGGTTGGAGGTGACCAGCCCTCCCTGGGGAGAGCCCATAGCACCTTGCACTGACTGAGGCGGCCAACCAAGGAGCCCTGGCTGGACCGGAGAGCCCCCTGATTGACACACTTGTCTTGGGAAAATGCACATGTTATCCAAGCCCTGACATTAGCACCTCTGGGTGGAAGCTCCTTCTTCCCTTAGAGGATTCTCCCTTCTTCCCCAAGAAGATCCTTTCTTAGTCTGTATCTGCTTTGTTCCACCAAGGCCAGACTGGGAGCTGGTGTGTCTGCATCCACCCTGCCATCTTTCCCACTTCACAGCACAAAGCGGAATCCAGAGATGCCCACAGCAACCCAGGGGCCATCTATCTAGAAGGGAGAGCCCCAGAGCTAACGTGAGCTCTTTGGGAAGGGGCATCTTGGGGACCCCTCCTACGGCTCCTCCAGATGTGGGGATGTGCGTGAGGAGGCAGGAGGACAGACTTGGCAGAAAGAGGCAGGGGCCTGACCATGCAGGGGCACCCCCTCTGCAGCCACACCCACAAACAAAGGATCTGGATTCAGATCAACCTCTATAGCTTACAACTTGAACGATCTTGGATCGAGTGACCTCGACTAAGTTCTCTGTGCCTCAGTTTCCTTCTCTGTCAAATGGGGACAGTCTAAATTTAAGGGAAAGTATTCCCTATATGTAGATCGACACAGCATTTGGATTTGTCCCAAGCCCTGGGAAAATTGCTATGGAAATCAGAATGAGCCTGCTGCCACTTTGAACTGGTCTTTTCTATCTGATATGAGTCACCTCCGCAGAACCTTTGCTGGAGAAAGAATACACTGTGTTCTGTCTGTTATGAGACATTGGCCCAGGACTGGATCTGTCTGAAGTGATAAGGCTGCCCTAGAATCCTGCTATTCTCGGTTCTGGGCATTAAACAAGTGACTCTTAGGCCATGAGAAGCCTCCTTGGACGAGTCTGGCTCATTTAGAAATTTTAAAGTATGCCTTGAAAAACAAATGGTAAGGAAACAAAAAACCCTTAAGTATGAATGGTCCACCTTGTGACTTAACTTGAGGTGGGCTCAGTCAGCTCCTTCTCCAAGTGTCACTTTATTATTCCACCGATAGGCTCCCACAGGGCGTTTTTGCCACTTCTGACCACCCTTTCTGGCAGATTTACTGAGCAGATAAAGCAGAAACATTCCCCATCCCCAGGGCTCATCCTCCCCTTTCTGCCACTTCAGTCCCTGGATAATAAAAAGCGGCTGCCCACAAAGCTTCAGTCTGTCTGCTCTCAAAGACGTGCATCCCCCGACAGAGTGACCCAGTGCAATCTGGGCTTCCTGTCTGCACCGAGCACCCAAGAGAATAAACAGGAGGGAAAGGGGAAGCATTAGTAGAGGACCCAGTGTGTGCCCTACGCGCTTACCATACATTATCCCATTTGAGATACCTGCAAGGGGGGCAGCTAGATGGCACAGTGGATAGAACACTGGCCCTGGAGTCAGGAGTACCTGAGTTCAAATCTGGCCTCAGACACTTAACACTTATTAGCTGTGTGACCCTGGGCAAGTCACTTAACCCCCATTGCCCCGCAAAAAAAAACCCAAAACAAACAAAAAAACCAAAAACAAACAAACAAACAAAAAAAGAGATACCTGCAAGGATGATGCCTTTGGGTCAAACTCTTGGTGTAGATGGAGCAGGAATAACTCGAGGGCAAGCCAAACTGTTTCCTTGTGCCTTATGCCAAGGCCAGGTGAGCTCGTGCCATGGGGCTTGGGAAGGAGGAACAGGAGGCCCCAGTGCCTGTATCAGATCCCAACAGAGCAGGGGTGCAAGGCTCTGGGATGCAGGGAGCCCAACTCCTGTTGGGGCTGCAGGAGAGAGTGTGGTTGGCACACAGCAGCCCGGTGTACCCGGGACCTGCTGCAACCAAGGCAGGTTGTGAGCTTGGGGCCCTGTCCCTGCGTTGTCACCCTGAACCCCCACATTCTCAGGGTCCCAGCATCTCAGAGTTGGAAGGGACCTTAGGGGCCATTTACTCCAGGAAAATCTCTGAGGACCACACGAGGGGTGTCCAGTCTCTGCTTACAGACCTCCAAGGATGGGGAGCTCACTACCTTCCTAGGCAGTCCAATCCACCTTGAGACAGCTCTCAGTGGGAGGAAGATTTTCCTCCTATGCAGATTAGATTTGGCCACACATTGAGTTTTCTTTCAATCAAGGAAAATCTGCCTTCTCTCCTTTCCATCTCCCTCCCTCCTCACTCAGAAAGAACCAAACACATGCAAACAGTCAAGCAAAACAAATTCCTGCTACGGCCACGTCATGCCCAAAAGTCTATGCCTCAGTCTGCACCCTGGGCCCATCTGTCCCTGTCAGGAAGGGGCCATAGCAGGTTTGGTCCTGGGTGTTCTGGTCGGTCAGAGAACTCGAATCTTTCCAATCTGTTTTCATCAGAGCCATCGTTATCCTGGGATTGCTCACTTCCCTCTGCATCAGTTCATACGACTCTTCCGTGGCTTCTCTGAAGTGGTCTTCACAGCTTCTCAGAGCACAGTATTGTTCCATCCCGTTCACTCCCTCAGTCACAGTCCTTTGGCACCACACAAAGAGCTGTTGTAAATACTTTTGTACATATGGGCCCTATTCCTCTGTCCTTGATCTCCTTAGGGGACAGGTCGAGAAGTGGTAGCCATCACTGGGTCATAGAGGATACAAAGGGCAGACAGTTTAATAACATTTTGGCCACAGTTCCAAGGGGATTGATTTTCTAAAGACCAACTCTGGCCATGCCACCCTTTGCTCAAGGAGTCTCCATGGCTCCCTATTCCCTTCAGGGTCAATTGTGAAGTCTTTCAGTTGACATTGATGGCCCCTTTCTACCTTCCTAGTCTCTCCCCAGCTTCTTCCCCTCTGCTCACCCCACTGGCCAGCCCTTTTTGCTATTCCTCATGGGGGATGCCCCACTGTCCTCTGTGCAGGGCATGTTTTCCCTTCTGCCAGGCACTCTGCTTAGTGCTTTACAGCTATATCATGTCATTCTCACAACCTCGCAGAGTAGAGGCTGTGATGATGCCCACTTTACAGATGAGGACACTGAGGCAAAAAGGTTAACTGACTTTCCCTTGGTTACAGAGCTAGTAAGTGTCTGAGGCTGGGTTTGAACTTAAGGTTTCTGACTCCCAGGAGAACCACTGAATGGAGTTGGGGAGACCTATACCAATCCATGCAGAAGGATATGAGAAGAAACATGGTGATTGCAACTACATGAATGGAAAACAAAAAACAAGACTGATCCATTATGGCCCGGAGCAGAGATGGTGAAATGCACCTGTCTCTTTTCCTGGGAGAGGTGGGGGAGTATGGGGGCAGAATGCTGCACACATTGTCTGTTTATAGGTTGGTTTTGCTAAACGTTAGTTTTTCTCTCATACAGGGGAATGCTTGACCGGTATAGGAGAGATTTGTTCACAAATGATTGTAAACGCATAAAGACAAGAGTTGTCAGAAAAAAATAGTAACAACAATAAAAACCAAGTGTTTTTTTTTAAATGTTAATCTTTTGTTCTTATTGATAGACCCCATCCCCCTTTAACTAAGTGAAGGAGCTGACTTGTCGAGGGGCCCTTTGACCCCTCTCCTCCATATGTTCCCATGCTGCCTTGGGTGGGCAGCCCTCCTGAGTCCAGCTTTCACAGACCAGCCTCAGGGCCAATGGGGGACTTGCCAACTCTTTTCATTGAGGCTGGCCTAACAGGATTCAACAGGTGCCAGGTCATTGGGGCCTCTATAGCTGGGCAGACCTTGGAGACCATGAAATCCAAGGCCACTATTTGACTGACACTGATGCTGAGGTGCAGGGCCGCCCATCATCGGAGCAGGCGCCACTGCAGGCAGGACCTCAGACACTGGGACGACGTTCTTCTCCCTGCGGGATTCTGCGTTCCCAGCCTCCTCCCTGTTTCACCACCTCGGGCTCCTCCTGGACCCTCCCTCTCCTTATTGCTGGTCAGCGAGGCTCTTCCCATATCCTGTTTTCTGCAGCCTCCGCCTCAGGCCCGGCTCTTCTCACCTCTTATCTGGATCAGTGTCCTGAGCTTCTCCTCCATCTATCCTGATTCACTGTCCTAGAGCCCAGGTCAGACCTGGTCACCTCCCTATTCAAAATCTCAGGGGCTTCAGAACTTTGTGCAATGGGAATGACTGTTGAAGGCCTGAAGAAGAGGTGTTGACCTCTGAGCAGGGGACCCTCCCTCTTCTCACACTGGGTGCTTACCAAGCACGTTGGGAGAGAGGTGAACTCTGCGACTCTTGTTGCATGTGCTCACCCCACCAAGGCCAGGGGCAAGGGCAGGTGTAGCTGGGCTGGAGACTGGCCCATGGCTCTGGGCTGAGCAGAGATAAAGGTCTCCACATAAAAGGCTAAGGCAAGAGGCTAGCAGAAGGCTACCCTGTAGCACGCTGGGCACACCTGAGCCTGTGCTTCTAATGGTGGGGGGGCTCCTTGGTCCCCTGGCCTGGGGGTGGAGGCAGGACTGCACTCTCCTCAGGGGCATGTTCCTCAGACTGGGCTTAGAAGGAAGGTGGGCTCTGAGGGAGACCCCTGCCAAGCTTGACCTCTCAGAATTAAGTTGGAGGTCAGAGTTTCCTTGGGGAGAAGCTGTCCTGAGGTGGGGGCATATTGTTCAACACCCCACCCCCCCAAACAGGTCCCTGAGGAGCCAGGACCCCTGGGGGACAATTGTCCCCTTTTGGTTTCAGAGACCACCGAGGAGTTCAGTGGGCCCCAGGACTGTGCTCATCAAGGTGAGCTCTCCCGGGGGCCAGGTGGCCCCTGCTGTGCCCATCCTTCCAGAGAGCAGCCCCTGGTGCTCAGAAGCCCCTCTTCTAGGCCTTGGCCGGTTTCCCAGAGCTCGTCTGTTCCCCCCAGGCCTTGTGGCAGCATTGACCAAGCCTCTGCCTCAACTTCCCCTTCTTGAGTGATGGGTTTTATGGAGCTTCTTGTCCCCAGTCCTTGTGGCTGCCTTTTGTTTGTGGCCCCACATTTCCCCATGGCCCCTTTAGGCCACTCACAGTTGTGAATCCTCTGATTCCTTTTGTTTTGCTTTGTTTTCGGGGCAATGAGGGTTAAGGGACTTGCCCAAGGTCACACAGTTAGTAAGTGTCAAGTGTCTGAGGCCGGATTTGAACTTAGGTCCTCCTGAATCCAGGGCCGGTGCTCTATCCACTGCGCCACCTAGCTGCCCCAGGGTCTCTGATTCTTAACCCAGCAGCATCCCAGAGAAGATTAGAGAGAAGACATAGAAAAAGCTTGAGGTCATCGAAAGAGCTGCCTTGTTTCCCAATTCTTTCCAGCCATCTCTGAAAATAGCTCATCGTCAGTCTGGAATGTCTGTTCAGGAACTCTATGTGCAGATTGGCCAACTCCATAGGCTGCAGTCACAGAAAGAGCAGGTAGAAGTGGGGAGCAATGGTAGCCTGCAGGACATAGGAAGGGGCCTGGAGACAACAAAGGCTGGAGCAGAGTGAGATGAAGGAGATGAGTGTGGGGAAGGAAGGGGCTTGGCAAGGGGGCTTGGCAAGGGGGCTTGGCAGTGCCTTGGTCTTTAGTCTCTGTCCCTATAGACTGGGCAATGTTTACTAGATGGGTGCCACCCATCAGACAGCTGCCAGGACCCCCCTCCACCTCCCCCACCAGCTCATGTATATCTGTGTAAGATAGAAGCAATGAGAAGCACTGGTGTCGAGTCCAGAATAATACCCTCTGTCTGGATCCTACCAGTGGAGTGAATCATTGGCTCCTGTCCTAGGAAAGGGCTTTTCTCCACACACACACACCCTCCCCTCCCCACATACTCCCCGGCCACACCCCCTGCAGCGCCCCATCCACCTAAGCACCAGTTTCTTTTCACAACTACTGAAGAGTTTCACAAACAGAACTTGATTCCAGGACGATGGGTTGGAATTACTTGCCCCTCAAAAACCAAACAAAAAAGAAAAAACAAGGCCTCTGCTCTGCTGATGTAATCACAGAGAGTGCTCACTCTGGTGAAGTTTGAGCGGATAAAAGCATTAATCAAGGCTTTCTTGTCAGGTCCCAGCCTCTTTGATTGATCAAGAAGTGAGCTACACAGCCTCAGACACTAGACACTGACTAGCTGTGTGACCCTGGGCAAGTCACTTAACCCCAATTACCCCACAAAAAAAGCAAGCATTGGAGTTGGAGCAGCAGAGCAGGACCCTGACCAAGCTGAGGCTGAGATCTTGAGATGTGTAATGAAATGTCAGAGCCTGGTAGCCTCTCTAAACTGTCTCTCCCATGAATCCTCTGCCACGGGGACAGTCTGACCACTGCCTGCTCCCGCCTAGTGGCCCTGTGTATGTGGCTCCCGACTCTTTCCAAGCCCACCTGGGCCACCTCTGCCCCGAGCTCAAGATGCTTAACTGCTCTGTGACCTTGGGCAGGTGCCTTGGCCTCTCTGAAGCTCAGTTACTTCATCCATAAAATGGAGATAACCGTTTAGCCTCTCAGCAATACTTCAGCTTCAGGGTCCTTGGGAAGAAATGAGCTCAGCCTAATGGAAGGGTCTGTTTCTCCCTGGTTTTATCTGCCACTTGAAGCAGCTTCTGAGTTGGAAAGAAAAGCTGGTGTCCTCACTGGGCCCCTGGGCAGCAGCTGCTGCTTCCCAGCCCCCACAGTGCAGCTGCCTTTCCTTCTCCATTTCAGTCAAAACTTTGCCTATCAAAGGGAAAGTGAGAACCAGGAAGCTGATTATCTATTTCAACCTCGGCCTATCCCTCAGAGGGATCCCTCAGTCATAAGCCTCACTCCATCACATCACTGGAATGCCTTCTTCAATTATTCTGGGCTCAGGAATCCATGACCTCATGCACACGGATTCTCTCCTCTGAGGGTGGAGGTTATAACCCACACCTTCTATCCTGGGCTCTTCTGCTTCATGTCCTCCCAAGGATGCTTGACAGGGGACTGAAAAGATTTTTAAATGGTGGGGACAGCATGGATCCTCCTTCCCAGACTCCCTCCAAATCAAATACACTCAGAGGAACATACCAGGTGTTTCCCAGGTAAGATGAACAAGTGATTGTTGAAGTATGAATGGATGGATGGGTGGGTCGGTGGACAGACATGTGGATGGATGGGTGGATAGACAAACATGGATGTCTAGATAGACAGACATATGGATAGATAATGGAAGAATTTCTTTTATCCTAAAATTGTGTCCCTCATGTTCCTGCTTCCTTGTGTTTTTTCTACCTCTCCAACCACTTCTTCCCAGGATGGTCTACTAGCTCTTCACCTAATTCATGCCCAGTAAAAATGGGTGCCCTCAAGACTCTCTCCATCCTCTTTTCTGCTCCTTCTCCACAAGCTCCATAGGTGGTCTCATTAACTCCCAGGGTTCAATTATCACCTCCATGCAAATGATTCCTAGATCGATTTATCCAGCCCTAAGCTCCCTGGCATCTCCAAATGCCCATCAGACATCTTCAAATGGGAGTATACATCTTGAACTCAACATGTCCCCAGTGGAAGTCATGATCTTCCTCCCCCACCCCACCACGCCCTCTTTTCCAAACTTACCTATTACTTTTGAGGGTAGCACTGTCCTCCCAGTGACCTAGGCTCAAGACCTAGATGTCACCCTTGAATACTCACTCTCAGTCTGTTCTCCCCACCCCATCCCAGCCAGACCTCATCCAGCGGGTTGCCTGTCATTCCTATCCTTGCCATTCTTGATGGGTTTTTTCGTTTGTTTGTTTGTTTTTGTGGAGCAATGAGGGTTAAGTGACTTGCCCAGGGTCACACAGCTAGTAAGTGTCAAGTGTCTGAGGCTGGATTTGAACTCAGGTTCTCCTAAATCCAGGGCAAGTGGTTTAAGCACTGCGCCACCTAGCTGCCTGTCCTTGCCATTCTTATTTCATCTCCTGTCCTCTGACACAGTCCCAGCCCAGGGGCAGACCCCCATCATCTCACACCTGCACTATTGCGATAGCGGGAACAGAGGGCGGTCTACCTCCTGTCTCTCCCCCCTCCAGTTCACCCTTCATTCAGCCACCAAAGGGATTTCCCCAGAGGTCAGGCCCATCCATGTCACTCCCTCCTTGATAAGCTGGAGTGGCTCCTTATGGCTTCCAGGATCAAATCTAAAGTGCTCTGATTGGGGTTGACTGACTGCTACCGGCACTTCTGGAGTAGGTGAGTGTGTGAGAAAGCATGAGTCCCATTGAGGGAGTGAACCAGGAACTGCCTCCCTGCCCAAGTGCCAGAGTTGGATTCTAACCCAGATCTTCAGGCTCCAGACCTCGGCTAGTTCCCCCTCGCCACACCAGGCTTCATCCCCTAGATGTGTGGCTTACGTCTGCCAAACTTTTCCCGACTGGACAACCCGGCCTGATTGGCTCGTGGGTTGGGCTCCTATCACACTGGGGGAAGGCAGAAGGTCGGGAGCAGTCCAGCCCCTGCAGCCCCTGAGCACAGCACGGAGCCTGCACCCCCAACCCTGCTGCCACCCCCGCCAGGGAAGCTGTTCACTGCTCCCCATTAATGCCAGCTTCGCCCAACGAGCGCTATATTTAAACCATGAATAATCTCTTCGAAAGGTTATTTGGGCTTTTTTGTGATTCCAGAGAAGATGAAATGCCAGGCAATTTAAGAGTGTAGCCCCTGCGTAGAAGGCTGTGCCTTCCCCATGCGGTGGGTGCTGGAGCATCCCGTGGCCCTGCTCCTCAGTCTCATGCTGCTCCCAGCTCTAGGGGTCCAGCTCAGCTGGGGAGGGCAGGACTGCAGTCAGGAGAGAACTGGATGTAAGGAACTCCAGGGTTAGCCGCCTGCCCCCTCTGAGTCTCAGTTTCCCTATCTTTGAAATGGAGGGGTCTGAATGACAGGATAAAGCCAGCAATCCATCAGTCCCTGAATATTTCTTAGGTGACTCCTGTGTGGGGCTGCTCTGCAGGGAGCTGAGCAGCCAAAGAAGGAAGATAAACGTAATAACAGTGAGAGCCTTTCCAGCGCGTTGGCAGAGCTTTTATCATCAAGGATCCTGGGACGTAGGTGCTATTATTCCCCCCCCATTTAACAAATGAGGACACTGAGGAAGGCAGAGAAGCTGGATTTGAACTCGGGTTTTCTGGATTCCCTCCAGGTGCAGCGCTCTTCACAGCGCCACCTACTGCCCAAGTTGAAACCACGCAGCTTCAAGTGTGTATGTGGGGGGTCTCCCGGGTCCTCAGGCGCTGGTGACAGCGCGGATGGCAAGACCTCGTGTCTGGGGTTATTTCCAGTGAGAAAGCCACGTTCGTCACGGCCACGCCCTCAGCTGTGGGTCCTTCCTGGGGGAGGGGGGGGGGCGTCTCTAGGAGCTGCGGCTGCCGTGGACGAGGCGGCGACGACTTCGGGGACTGCAGAAACACTCGCCGGGACGCGGCTCCCACACGCTGCCCGGGGCGCTGGGTGCAGAGGCGGAGTCGCCCAGGGTCTGGGGGCCAAGGGCGTTCCTGGGGTTCTTGGGCTCGCCCCTGCCCCCAGTGGACACGCATGATCATTCCACTTGGGCTCAGAGAGGCCACGGGGAAGGATGTGCAGATCGACCAAGCCGAGTCCAGTGAGTGGCAGTCAGCCTGGACCCAGGGTCTGGATTCAATCCGGCACCTTCTGCCCTCTCCTGGCCCTCCCCAGCAAAGGTCTGACGAAGAGGCAGCTGAATGATCGATTGAATGATCTGGAACAGGCAGGCCTGGCCATAAACAGGATTCGGAGTGGGAAGCCAGGGGCTGGATGAAGTGGACACAGAAAACTGTACCCACTGGCATCGACAAGACAGCCCTCCACAACTCCAAAAGATCGCTGAGCCTAGAGCAGCCACAGTGACCAATATCGGTGCCAGGGAATGAATAACAACCCTCCTCCTTCCTACGGAGGTGGTGGACTCCGGGGGCAGAATGTTGCAAACACCGTCAGTGCTGTCAGATGGTTTTGCATGAACTGTTTTTCTTGGTTTCAAAGGAAGACTTTGTGCTGTAACTCTCTCTCTCTCTCTCTCTCTCTCTCTCCTCTCTCTGTGTGGCATATCAGGAAATGAGTGTGGGGTAAAAACCAACATTGAGACAAACATTGAAAAAGCCAGGCCTTTGCATGCCCCTTCCTGCCATGCCCCGCCTCCCTCAGAGAGCTTCCCTCTGGGCCTCTGGGTAATTGTGCCAACCTCTCATGACTGTTCTCACTGCTGGGTTGGAAGAGTTGGCATCGGAAGCAGGACCCTCAGAGCTAAGGGACCACCTGCCAGCGCACGGGGGCGCGGGGGCCTTAAAAGTCCCAGGTGTTAAGGGTTAAAATTCTAGCTAAACTGTCTAAAATATCTAATGAGTGGTCGCCAATAAATTATAAGCTTTAGCAAGAGTTAGACTTTTAAGCATTTATTAAGGAGAATAAGAATTTGGTAAAGAGAGAGAAAAAGGCCTAGATTCCTATCTATTAAAGGGAGAGCACATTTTTAGCTCCCGTCTCCACCAGAGTCCAGAGGAAAGAGCGTGAGACCGAGCGCCGGTCTCTTCCTTCCTCCTCCCACCAGTCCGCGTCACGTCCTGACACCAAAGACTCCTGGTCTTGCCCTCAAAGACCTTCGCTTCATGGGCAGAACTCTTCTACAGTTAGTATCCAGCAGGTGGCGTTATTCCAATCGTTACAGTCCCCCCTGTTGTTCCTCAAGAAACAAAATGTTTCCTTGACGGAACAGTAAAAAGAATATAATAACTATTGCTAACTAATAATATGTGAACAACAATATAGAAAAGGAAGAGAGGAAAGTTTTGTCCAGAGGGGCGATTTTTTTTGTCCTCGTGAACCGACGCTTTGACATTAGTCTTGCAAAGGGAGGGCCTCTGCAGAGAATACATGTTACAGATGGTGTATATTATAACAGAAAGAGAAAAAAAAAACAAAAACAACAAATCAAAACTGTTCATTTAAAGTCTCTGAAAGTCTTTTCTCAGATGTCCTCTAGGTGTAGTCGTAGAATGGAAGTCTCTTCAGGGGTTGATGTGTGGATGCTGGTAATCAGCCAGGAAAATTTCCTACAAAATTGAGCTTAACACAACTTTAAAATAGCTTTGTCAATAATCAAATCAAACAATGAAAGTTCTCAAAAACATGTCTAAGGGAATTCAGAATCTTAGTTGTTACACATGAAACATATAATAAAACAAAAATTGAACCATTCTTTAAAATTATAATATTACTATAGTCCCCCCTTATGGAGGGTAATTGAGAAGACAATTGCTGTGATATTAATTTTTAAAAATAATTTTTTATCTTTGTTTCATCACTTTTTGCATCATCTGCCTAATTATCCTCATGCCATTATGAGAAATTAAAAAATCTAATATAATTGGTAACAGGTGTCAAGGCCAAATTCAACACTGTATTTATCATGACACCTGAGATAATTATGGGGGTTACCATAAAAGAAGAGAAATGATGGGATATGAGCATTCCCACACTTGAGCAATATGTACTGCCCATACAGTATGCCAGGCTTAAAATAGGTGGATGGAATATATGTCCATGCCACCGAACATATTGGAGGAAACTGAGTCAGACTTAATCAGATGCATGGGATTGAGATGTCCATGGCATCAGGCATATAGGGAGCATAGAAGCCAGGTGTAGAAGTGAGATGGGTGGGATCAATACTTCCAGCCATCTGTACAATATTGTGGGGAAAAATAAAATAAAATATTAAACCAAGAGAATCCAACCTCAACATTAGTCAAAAGCCGTTCCCTCGGCCATACCTTGATTTCATGCATGTCTCCCCTCATGTGACAGTTCAGTGTCTGCTCTTGCATGTATTCCTCTTGTGATTGGATGGCATCTTGGCCAACTGGCATCTGATAACTCAGAATAAAGGCAATTAATGTCTTAAATGATAAGTTCCCATAATCCAAGTCTCATATGGATTTAAAATTGAGGATAATAAATGATTGCAAAAAATGCGAATACATCTTGACTCAGAACACAATATATAATTATGCAACAATTTCAAATAATACCCCCTTTTTTTACTTAGTATACAATCACTTTTGTGAAAAATCAGAACATATTTAAATATAAGTTAAAGCACAACACAATCTCAAAGAAAACTTTTACAAATGTTCCCCTCTTTTTTTTTTTTTTTTTTGGAATATGCTTATCAAAAATAATACTTCTAGAATCAATTTACACTTGCCATGGCAAACAATTTGCCAGGGAAATGCTTTAAAGAGTTTGATCAAATAATCAGTTGAGAAAAAATAGCAAAAACAAATAACTCAGAATATGGGAGCACAATACTCCTAGAATTAACATTGTATTATGAAATCAAAACCATGTTTCAAAATTAGATAGATGAATGAATAGAAGAAAATACATGTGGAATAATAAAAGACAATGAAATTCAAACTAGGGAAATCTAAATGAATATGAACTTAATATTAATAAGAGTATAACAAAATATAAACTTGATCGCATGACTATAAAAAGCTTTTACAAATATTCTCCTTGTTTTAGAAACTAAGTATAAGACACAATCTCAAAAGCATTAAAATCTCTATGAAAATAAACCTATACCATTAATTCCAAAATGTATATGTAATAGCATAGAAATCCTATGTAACCTCTGAACTGACACAATTACTCTGAGTGAATTCAGAACACTTTTGATTCCGATATCTAAAATCCCCAATACTCATATCAATACCTTGCTGCTTACTTCTACATTCCTGTACAATATATACCCTTCCATGCCAAAAGAAGCAGAGTCTTGAACTATGTTGATGATTGTCATTCTTATTCAGCTTAAGTTTTTCTTCTTTAACCCCTCTATATTGTCTGTCGGGCTTTTCACCATACAAATGCTTTATAAGATTACTAATGAAAGACAAAAGCAGGTTAGCAAAATTATGAACAAAACGAGCATATCTGGAATTTAAAGAGTTTTCTAAGATTGTCTCAAAAGCACAGCCAGGCTGGAGAAGGGCTGAGCCTGAAGCTGCAAATGTAGTTACAGAAAGTTGAGCATGCGCATCAGATCTCTGGACTTCCCAGGCAGGGGAAGTAATGGGCTTGGCCATGGGAGGAGTAGAGGGTGGGGTCTGGGGAGGAGGGGAGGGACCAGAGCAATTTGAATCAGACTTGATTTTGAACTCAGGCCTGGATTCCTCTTCTCCCACTTTGCCTCTAGGTGCTAGGGGATTAAAAGCTTCTAGAGGGTGGGTCATTGCCTCCAGGCATGCAAAATTAAAGCAACAATTAGTGTTAGAACTGGGAAAAGCTGCAGGAATCTCTTCAGGCTTCTCTGAAAAAGCATGGTTGGGAGAGGGAGAGATATTTCCTTGTGTGAGTAAGTTGCTGGCTCTTTTAACAAAAATAAAAAGAAAAATAGAAAATCCACAAAAACAAAGCATTAACATGATCTTATCTCCCATTTGTCTGGTTAAACAGACTAAAATCAAAAATAGGGTAATTAGGGAGTTTAAAAGGTCCATTCGAAAAAATTTAAAGGAAAACACAGCCAGTGCGCCAGTACTTAGCAGTTAAAGGGAGAGGGAGGGGAAATTTCTTACCCAACCAGCAGATCAGAAGAAGACTGAGGGTTAGCTTTCCTCTTCGTGGTCAGCCATCTGTTAAGGGTTAAAATTCTAGCTAAACTGTCTAAAATATCTAATGAGTGGTCGCCAATAAATTATAAGCTTTAGCAAGAGTTAGACTTTTAAGCATTTATTAAGGAGAATAAGAATTTGGTAAAGAGAGAGAAAAAGGCCTAGATTCCTATCTATTAAAGGGAGAGCACATTTTTAGCTCCCGTCTCCACCAGAGTCCAGAGGAAAGAGCGTGAGACCGAGCGCCGGTCTCTTCCTTCCTCCTCCCACCAGTCCGCGTCACGTCCTGACACCAAAGACTCCTGGTCTTGCCCTCAAAGACCTTCGCTTCATGGGCAGAACTCTTCTACAGTTAGTATCCAGCAGGTGGCGTTATTCCAATCGTTACACAGGTCAATTCCTTCATGTCACAGAAGAGGAGACTGGGGTCTTAGAGAGATCCAGTGACCTGCTTGGGTCACGTTGGCAGCAGGAAGAGTCAGCGCCAGAACCTGACCCCAGGCCCAAGATCCTCCTTCCAGGGGTATTTCCCTCTTTGGGGGCTCAGGACGGGGCTGGGACGATGGGAAGATCAGGAATTCCATTGACACCGGCATGAGGTCATGCAGGGCTCCGGGCTTGGGAATGCGGGGTCAGGTGTTCTGGAATCTATCCAGAGCTGAGACCTCGGCAGGGGATGACCTGACCTACAGCCAGCCCGCCTGGGCCCTCGCTCCGCCCTTCCCGCAGGAAGGGTCTCTGGGCTCCCATTCAGTTCTTCGGGATCGGGCCATGGGTGGGTGGCTCAGGGGCCGCCTCGGAGCCCTGCGCAGGTGCCGACCTCAGCCCCGCCCCCATGGCAGATTGTGATTGGGCTTTGCCCGAACTGGGGCGGGGCCAGGGAGGAGCGAAGAGAAGATGCTCTCCTTGGGGCTTTTTGGTCAAGAGGCGCATTTGGGCCGAATGCCGGGAAAACCTTCCTAACAACGGGAGCTGCCCAGCATGGTGTGGGTTCCTTTGAAGCTGGTGAGCTCCCCCTCCTTGGAGGGCATCCAGCAGGGGCTGGACAGGGCCACTGCTCAGGGATGGTTGGTGGGGAATCTTGTTCCCACTTGGCTGGACTGGGTGGTCTACCTCATAGGGGAGTGTTGGGAGGAAATGCCTCCTTCAGTCTATGGAGGTCAGCACCTTCTCTACAACTTAACAGTGTAGGGAGTTTCCTGGAGTGCTGGGGGTGAGGTGAATTGCCTAGGGTCACACAGCCTCAATGTGTCAGAGATGGGACTTGAACCCAGGTCTTCCCTAAAGTCCAGTTCTTTAGCCAATATACCACCAGCCTCTTACAGAGTCTGCCTGGCACGTAGTAGGTGCTTAGTCAATGTTTGTTGGGTTGAACTGAGGTGGACTGACAGCCCCACCCCCACCTCCTTGAGTCATTAGAAGAGGTCAGGATTTCTGCTCTGGTTCACTTCAATAAGCACTTATTAAGTACCTACTATGTGCCAGGCACTTCGTAAAGTGTGTGGGGGCGGTTGGCCCTGTGTCTGAGGGAGAGAAGGGCTTCCTTGTGCAGTCCTTGCCCACCCAGCCAGAGCCTTGGGAGGGAATGATGTGCCCATCGCTGTCCATCTTTAGGCAGGGGCTAGATGGTGCCTTCTCCTGGCTGCTATAAAGGGGAGCCCTGCTTGGGGGGTGGGGGTGACTCCCCTCCCTATGGGCCCATTCTTCTTCCCACCTCCTCAGAGTCCCGGAGTTTCCATGCTGCTGGGGAGCTCTCGGGCCCATGAGGTCCTTGGCTCCTCACCAATACTCCCCTGACAAGAGGCCTCCGGGGAAGGTCTCCTCTCTTTGTTTTCCCCCTTAATGCTGGGGTATTGACTGATTCCTTTATGCCCAGGTGGTCTCCAGGAGGCTCTGAGAACAGCACCCCTCCTGCTCCCCCTGTATTTGCCCCAACCCCACCATCGCCTGCCCAGGGACCTCCCAGCATGAGCAGGGGGGTGTTAAGGCTAAAATTCTAGCTAGTCTGTCTAAAATATCTAATGAGTGCTCGCCAATAAATTATAAGCTTTAGCAAGAGTTAGACTTTTAAGCTTTTATTAAGGAGAATAAGAATTTGGTAAAGAGAGAGAGAAAGGCCTAGATTCCTATCTATTAAAGGAAGAGCGCGTTCCTAGCTCTGCTCCCTGCCGGAGTCCTCAGGAAAGAGAGTGAGACAGAGCGCCAGGCTCCCTCTTCTTCCTCCCACAAGCACACGTCACTTCCTGACGCCAAAGAAAAGACTCCTGGTCTTGCCCTCAGAGACCTTCACCTCATGGCGGAGCTTTTCTACAGTAAGTCTCCAGCAGGTGGCGTCATTCCAATCATTACAGAGGCCAGGGAGCCACCCAGGTTGCCAGGGAATGGGAGAGTTTAAGCAGCAGTACTGAAGCCCCACTCAAAGACCCAGCCGGTCTAAGACCATTTATCCCAGGCTGGGGAGAGAAAGGACTCTGGACTCTGCCCTGACCCTGCCAGCCATGCCGACCTATGCTAGGGCAGACAGTGTGACTGGGGACATGACCCTTCTTGTCCCCAGCAGGGAGAGGGTGCTAGATATAAGCCCCCCCTTAATTCTGTGCAGATGACCCTGCAATAGCCCGGGAGGTGGGGGGGTGAGGGTCATTAGCACCCTTCTTTCACGGAGGAAGAAGCTGAGGTGCCTGGGGGTCCCCAGGAGCAGGGCTGCAGAGCCAGTCCTGCCTGCCTCTTGCCTCTCAGACAGCAGGAAGAGCGAATGCTTCCCACACTAATTCCCGTCTCTGGGCTCCAGAGTCAGCCCTCTGCAGTCCTAGCAGCAGTCACCAGGGCCCTCTGCATGGGGCGTGCTCGAGGAGAGCAGGAAAGGGGGGCTCGGGGCCATGGAATTTCCGATTCTTAAGCCCCTGTTCCCCCTCTGCTCCTCTCATCAAGGATGTCATTGAGAAACCTGTGGGGGAGGGATTGCAGATGGTGAAGGCCCAGCGGGAGCCCTCCAGCCCCAGGGCATGACTGGGCACCTATGGGAGGCACAAATGAACAGGAAGCACTTTGCTCCCTTCCTTGGAGAAGTGGGGGACTGTGGGTATGGAGTATTGCTTAGCTGGTGAGCGGTCTTGCTTAACCATTTTTAAAAAAAAATCTTCGTTCCAGAAGGCTCCCTGGTTGGGGAGGGAATGGGGATGTTCAAAATGGCTGAGCCATCAACCTTCTCCCAAGCCATTGGAGCCCTCCTGGACCCCAAGATCTAGTGGGGGAGGGTCCGGCGCACAGATCCCTGGGGTCTTGGGGCCTGCACTCAGGAAGGGCTGGGGTGCCAGGGCAGGCTCCACCACTACTAGCAGGGAGGGATGAGGGAGTCAGGCAGAATTACTGGAAGACCTTGATGGGAGTGGCTGGAGGGAAAGGTCACAGCCCAGAGTCCGGAAATCATAGGGGAGGGAGACTGAGTGAATGGCGAGTCGGGGAGCAGTCCCCCTGGGCTGCCCACAGATCTGTCTGAGAGGCTACATCTCCCCTGCCCCAGGGCTTGGGGCGGGCTTCATGGCCCATTACAGAAGGCAGCCCAAGTCTCCTTCCTGGTGGCTGAGGTGGCCCCACCCCATTTGGCAGCTCCCTCCCTCTGTCCCCAATTTCCCGGGCCCCCCAGGCATGCATCTGCTTTGTGGTGACCTGCCAAAGGAGCACAAATCTTGGGAGTAAAAGGGCCAGATGAGAGACCTGGGCCCTGCTTGGCCTGGGGGAGGGAGCAGGGACCAAAGCCGACCAGAGGAGAACAAAGTGCATGGCCCCCAGTTCGGGAGGACGCAGGGTGGGGGAGTCAGAGAGGCCAGCCTGGGGTTAGGCTGTGGGGTCTAGACCAAGCTCTGCCACTTGTGCATTCACTCTGCAAGCCGCCATCTGCTCCCTTCCTCTGAATCTTGGTGCTGAGCTCTGGGATCTCTGCTCCTGAAGGACCAGTTATCCTATCAGTGTGCCCTGGTACAAAGCCCTGTCTCTCCACCCTAGTTACAGCCATGCTTGTGGCCTGAAGAATGCTCTCTGGGGCAAGTGCCTATGCCTAGTGGAGGGGGGAGGAGGAATCCCCAATCAGTCATCCCCATTCCATTTAGTCTGCCTACCTCTGGTCTCTCCCTTCTTCACAGCCAAGGAAATCTTCCTCAGGTACAATTGAGACTCGTTACTTCTCTGTCCCATAACTTTCAGGGGGTTCCTATTGCCTTCTGAAAACAGCCCACACTGCTTTTCTCAGCATTCGAGGCCCTCTCCAGTAAGCATTCAGCGTGTCCACCCACCAGAACCATAGGTTGGCCTCGGTGCCTGCTGAGGTGAACAGTAGATAAGAGGACAGATTCTCCAGGAAAGAAATCTTTCTCCTTCCTGAGCGCAGTCCCGGGGGTCAGCGGGCTTGGCTCGCTGGGCTCCGGGCCCCTGGGGGGCAGCCGCTTCCACTATCGTCCTCCTAGGCATCGGCCCATCGCAGAAGAGGCAGCCCGGGGCACCGAGGGCAGGCCGGGCCAGGCGGGGCTCGGTGCCCCAGGGAAGCGCCAGCCTTGCTAATCTCCTCTGGCTCTGGATGGAAGGTTTGCGCCACCCACATCCATTATGTCGGAGCAGATCCTCAGTGAAACTTTGTGGTTGAGAAAATCCCATGGAAACGTTTCCTGGGACAGAACTCGCCACTTCATTAGCGTCACGCTGGCTCCTTTATGAATTGTTCACTGTCAAAGGGGCAGAACAGCCTCCCTAGGAGGAATTGCCCTGTTAGCTCTACAGCCATTAAATGCTGAAATAGAAAGTACACGTTTGTCTCCGGGGAGAGAGGCAGCCACGGCCGGTGGGAAGATCACTGCATCGGGGATCGGAGGGCTGGGTTCAAATCCCGGCTCTTCCCCTCTGTCCATCTGGCACCTCGAGCAAATAAGTCCCTTAGCTGCTTCAGGCCTCGGCTCCCTTACCTGCAAAGTGGGGGTGGGGAAGCGGGCAAGGTCCAGGGTTCCTTCTACCCCGTGGGGTGTATTCCATCCAAGTCAAAAAGGGGATGCGGCACCATCTGTAGTTGGTGCTACTGTTGTCCGCGGGCAGATTCGTGACGATTCATTCATTTCTTGAGAAATAAGTAATGTGCCTCTGGTCTGGCCCCCTGGGAGGGGGTCCAGGCTGGTGGAGGAGGGGGTGGGGATTGCCATGGGGAGGCGCTTAGCAAACTCTCAGACTGAGCCTGGGGGCAGCTGGGCAGCCCAGTGGAGAGACCCAGGGCCTGGGTTCGAGTGTGGCCTCAGACACTTACTAGCCCAGTGTAGCGTGCCCGCATCAGAGAAGGTGACCGAAGGTGTGACCGAAGCTGAAAAGACATGTGAGACACAGTGAAGTCAGACATGCCCAGAGACAGCCGTGATCTTGGGAGATGCTAAGAGGGGCCAAATTTCCGATCAAGAGGTGGTTGAGGAAATGTACACATCACCTACTGTGTGCCAGGCTCAGAGTAGGCTTGGAGGCCAGGAACCAGGAGTCAGAAGCCCGGCTCTCCTGCACCATCAGACCTCAGGGAGGGCCGGCCTTTCTTCGAAGGAAGGACAAGGACAGGCCGGTGATGGCCGAGGAAGGCAGCCAGGACGGTGACAGTGACGGTGACGGTGACGAGGGGCCCTGAGCTTTTGTCATTTGAGAATCGTCTGAAGGATGGGGAACGTGGAAGGCTGGGGGCGGGGAGTAAGAGCTGTCCTCTGCACCCAAAGGGCTGGGATGGGGAAGGGGGTTGGTCCCCATCACCTTCCTCCTCAACGAACTCCAGTGGCTCCCTAGAACCTCCAGGAGGAAAGGCCGACCCTTGTGTGGCTCCCAAAGCCCTTCCTCACCTGCACCTCCTCCTCTGGCTTTCCAGGCCTCTTAGACCTTACACCCCACCCCCAACACAGACAGACAGACACAGACACACACTGACACCCCCACAGAGACAGACAGATACACACACACAGACACACACACACACACACACACACACACACATATTCCTGTTGTTCCTTGAACAAGACCCTCATCTCCAGACCCCGGGCTTTTGCTCTGGCTGGGCCCCATGCCTGGAATGCAGAGGTGAGGCTTCCTCCCTCCCCATCTTTGCTTCCTTCAAATATAAGCACATATTTCGCCTCCTCCAGGAAGCCTTTGCACTGAAGTCACCAAGCAGGGGCACAGGTGGTGTCCTGTCCTCTGCGACCCCATTTTACAGAGAAGGAAACTGAGATCCAGAGAAGAGAACATGGCAGAGACAAGCTCTGAAGCCGGGCCCTGGAACTCTAAGCCCAGGGCTCCTTCTGCTTCCCTGTGTGCCCCGCCCAGGCCCAGTGCAGCCCCCCCAGGCCCTGTGTGCCCCCAGGCCCAGTGCAGCACCCCCCAGGCCCTTCGTGCCCCTCCCAGGCCCAGCACAGACCCCCACCCCCAACCCTGTCCTGGCTTCTGGCCCAGTGATCACTGGCCTGAGGAATGCAAGGTCTCTGTGACCTCCAGGTCAGCCTGTCTGGGTGGGGGTGGAAGATCTATTTGAGGACAGGAAAAGGAGGTGAGGGCAGTGATGGGACCCAGAGCCCTGGGTATGAGGGTCCTTCCTCGGAGCTAGAGTAGAAAGGGAAACACGGCTAGCTTCAAGCACTTGTCTTGTGGAAGAGAGAGTGGACTAGGGCAGGGCCGCAGGAGACAGACGCCAGAACTTTCTGGATGTGGGACAGGTACCTCAGAAGGGAGTGGGCTCCCTGTCCACTGAAGCATCCAAGATGAGCCTGGGCAAGCTCCTTTAGGGAGGCCGCAGAGGGAGCCCCGACAGCATTCTGCCTGAGGCCGCACCTAGCTCTGAGATGCCGTGGGAAGGGCCGCGTCCTGGGGCTCCCTTGTCTGCGGGCCCAGAGAGCCTGGTCCCCAGGAGTTTGGCCATCCTGTGAGCAGGGGAGGCTGTGGGGCATCTGGGAGGCGAGGTGCCCCTTGACCTCAGCCAGGCCATCCCACGGAGGCAGCATCTGGGCAGTCCAAGAAGACAGAGGCACCCCCTCTTCCTCCTCGTCTCCTGCCATGGCTCACTTTCAGCTCTGCATCTTTTACAAGTCGACAGTCACTGTCAGGGGCCCCACCACCCTCCTTGTCCAGGCATTTCCTCCCTTTGTCCCCAGCCCTGCCCACTGGGCCGCCTGGTCCCCAGGGCCATCAGCCATCCTTTGGTCTGATGCTGGAGGATCAAGACCAAGCTCCCAGCCTGGCATTTGAGGCCCGGTCCAATCCTCACCCCTGCCTTGCCCTCCTTATTGGACCCTACTAATCAATCGACTGCTGGCAAACCCGGCGAGTCCATCCTGCCCCTACATCACCCCGGCCCCTCTCAATCTTCCTCCCCCCAAGGAGAGAGAATAGTGGTCGTGGGGGCAGGAGTCCTGGCATCAGATCCTGGCTCTGACACGTAGCCCCAGGGTGACCTTCTCTGCAACCCTTGGCCTCTCAGAGTCGGCTTTTCTGCGTAATGAGGGGTTGGAAGAGTGAGGAGTGAGGAAGTGGGGGGCAGTGGGGGGGAGCGGGGAGGGAGTATGGGGGAGGGGCAAGTGCCCCAGCTTGAGCCAGCCTGTCAGTCAGTGAGCCTGAGACCACAGCGGGGGCAGCCCTCACATCCCCAGCTCTGCTTTCCCTGACACTGGGGCTAATCTGTCACCTTTGTGGGCACACTGCCATCCTCGGGCGGTCTCCTGGCTCTCCCCCCAGGAGCCAAGCACAGAATTGCCCACAATCCACTAATCAAAAGCATTCATTAAGCACCTACAGTATGCCAGGGTCTGCACTAAGCATTGCCACAAGTCAGGCCTGCTCTCAAGAGGCTTGCAGTCTAAAACCAGTCAGTCCAGTCGAGCTGTCTGCCCTCGAGGCCTCGCGGGCTCCCCAGTCCAATCAAACAGTATGCTGATTTCTGTGAGCCGGGGCTGGCCCTGCCCTTGTGGGGGGAGACCTCCCATGGCACTGAGGCCCTCCTGCGCTCTGGCTGCCCAGGACGGGCCCCTCCTCTGCGTGCCTGGACCAGGGCTGAGGACAGGGGCCGGGCTGTCACCTCCCAGGTCTGAGGACGCCTTGCCCTTGGCCTCCTCTCTTCTCCTCTGTCCTGGCTCACGCTGGCATGCCTGCTGGGCAGCCCACTCCTTCAGCTTCCTCCAGGGCTTTCTGGGCCAGGCCAGAAATGATGCGGATGCCCCTAGAAGAGGAAGGGGTGCAAACTGGGGGGAGAGAGGAGGGGCCCCTGCTCCCCAGGGAGGCCTGGAGGCCCTTTCATGGCCATCAGCTCTACAAAGCACCTTCTTAGCCACGGCCAGAGAGGAAGTGTCGGCCTTGCGGTCTGGCCCAGGCCCCGAGTTCTTCAGGGTGGGGAACGCTGCTGCGGGGAGGTTCTCGACAGCCCTCCAACCCACAGCCTAGGAGACTGTGTCTAGGGCCCCTTAAGGGACTTGTCCAGGATCACACACCACTACGTGTGGGGCTGAGCTGAGGCTCAGGGACAGGCAGAGCCTGCCCCACCCGGGGCCACCTCCCCTAAGACCCTTCTGTCTGGTCTCAGCACACAAGAGGTGCTTCATCAATGGGTTGAATTGAATGCCTGCACCTTCTCTCGCTTCCCACCCCTGCAGACTCCCCCAGCCTTGTCCCCCCTTACTCTCGGGCAGCCAGTGTCCAGGCAACAGTGGCTCCAAATTCTGCTCTGATGCTGACTAGCTGTGTGACCCTGGGTGAGTCACAGCCTCTCTGGCTCTCTGTCCTCTCCCTCTCCCCTCCCCCAGCTCCCAAGGAAGGAGTTAAATTCTCTGATCTCTGTCCTGGGCTCTGGGGCCCTGGCAAGGAACAGGCCCAGGCATGGGCTGAGGCCACTGTGGGCTCCCCCTCTCCCTGCCTGGGCTGGTTCTCCTGTAGTCAGAAGGGCCCGTACACCTGGGGAGGGGAGGGGGAAGGTGGGGGAAGGGAGGGGAAGGAGGGGGGAGTCTCAGTCCCAGAGAGGGGCCTGGAGGAGAAACAGGAGGTCCTGGGGGTGTTGCCAGACACCAGCTTCACCGCCCCAGGGGCCGTGCCCTCAGCCTCTGGCCCATCCCCTGCCAGGCTTCCCTGGCCACAGGCCGGGCCCAGGTGTTCCCAGCCCCACTCCTGCTTTAGGGGGCCCAGAGCAGAAGGCTTTGGAAAATGTGGCCTCCAAAACAGAGATCAAAGAGCACCATGGGAAGGAGGGAGGGAGTCTCACATCCTGAGAACACAATGTTTCTAAAAAGGTGGAAGTGGGCGCTGAGGAGGAAAAAACAACCTCTCTGGCTCCCCCGTCAGTGAGCCCGCCAGGAGCTGTTTGGTGGCCTTTCCCAGCCATTGTCTGGGGCCCAGGGCCCTGCTCCAGCTGGGGAGAGGCCATCCCCGGGCGGCCCGGCCCTGAGGACCATGAGCATGCTCTCTAGTCCAGATGGGGCAGTCAGTGTGGGAGGGGGACCGTGGGGCGTGGGGGTCAAGGCCTTTCCTGGGCTCTCAGAAGCCACGGGCTCTCCTGCCAGAAGAGACAGAGACAGAGAGGGAGAGGGAGAGACAGAGAGATAGAGAGAGAGAGAGAGATACAGAGAGAGACAGAGACAGAGAAAGAGGCAGAGAGAGACAGAGAGACAGAAAGACAGAGAGAGAGGCAGAGACAGAGAGACAGAGACAGAAAGAGACACAGAGAGAGATAGAGAGAGAGACAGAAAGACAGAGACAGAGAGAGACAGAGAGGGAGAGGGAGAGACAGAGACAGAGAAAGAGGCAGAGACAGAGAGACAGAAAGACAGAGAGAGAGGCAGAGACAGAGAGACAGAAAGACAGAGAGAGAGGCAGAGACAGAGAGACAGAAAGACAGAGAGAGAGGCAGAGACAGAGAGACAGAGACAGAAAGAGACACAGAGAGAGATAGAGAGAGAGACAGAAAGACAC